>NW_027552842.1:0-54911 GCF_045843805.1 Urocitellus parryii | reverse complement strand
AGCACAAACCGTGTTTGATTTAGAGTTCCAACCACATGTATCCATATAGGAGAAAACAGAGTGAAACCTAAACATGAAAAAGGTTACTCAAACGATCGGTTTAACCTAGAAGAACGAAATTTGGTGAGCCACGTGGGATTGGTGTACTGATCATTACCTACCAGTATCATCCAGATTGGGTGAAAAATGTTTGCTCAAGTTTCAGAAAATCGTAGTTTTTTGGAAGCTTGGCAACCCCTTTCAATGTAAGTGATTCTCGTCAGTCTCTGCTTGGGGCTACTTCAATAGGACACAAACCATAGCGATAGAACTTGGAACTACATTATTGTGCCAAGTTTCAAAGAGCTAGCACAAACCGTGTTTGATTTAGAGTTCCAACTACCTGTATCCATAGAGGAGAAAACAGAGTGAAACCCAAACATGAAAACGGTTACTGCAAAGGAACGGTTTATCCTAGAAGAAGGAAATTTGGTGAGGCAAGTGGGATTGGTGTACTGATCATTACCTGCCAATATCATCAAGATTGGGTGAAAAAATGTTTGCTGAGATTTCAGGAAACTCGTAATTTTTTCTAAGCTTGGCAACCCCTTTCAATGAAAGTGATTCTCGTCAGTCTCTGCATGGGGCGACTTCAATAGGACACAAAACATAGTGATAGAACTTGGAAGTACATTATTGTGCGAAGTTTCAAAGAGCTAGCACAAACTGTGTTTGATTTAGAGTTCCAACTACTTGTATCCTTAGAGGAGAAAACAGAGTGAATCCTAAACATGAAAACGGTTACTGCAAATGAACGGTTTAACCAAGAAGAACGAAATTTGGTGAGCCACGTGGGACTGGTGTACTGATACTTACCTGCCAGTATCATCAAGATTGGGTGCAAAAATGTTTCCTGAGATTTCAGGAAACTCGTAGTTTTTTGGAAGCTTGGCAACCCATTTCAATGAAAGTGATTCTCGTCAGTACCTGCTTGGGGCTACTTCAATAGGACACAAACCATAGCGATAGAACTTGGAACTACATTATTGTGCCAAGTTTCAAAGCGGTAGCACAAACCGTGTTTGATTTAGAGTTCCAACTATATGTATCCCTATAGAAGAAAACAGAGTGAAACCTAAACATGAAAACGGTTACTGCAAACGAACGGTTTAACCTAGAAGAACGAAATTTGGTGAGCCAAGTGGGATTGGTGTACTGATCATTACCTGCCAGTATCTTCAATATTGGGTGAAAAAATGTTTGCTGAGATTTCAGGAAACTCGTATTTTTTGAAAGCTTAGCAACCTCTTTCAATGAAAGTGATTCTCGTCAGTCTCTGCTTGGGGCTACTTCAATAGGAGACAAACCATAGCGATAGAACTTGGAACTACATTGTTGTGCCAAGTTTCAAAGAGCTAGCACAAACCGTGTTTGATTTAGAGTTCCAACTACATGTATCCATATAGGAGAAAACAGAGTGAAACCTAAACATGAAAAAGGTTACTGCAAATGAACGGTTTAACCTAGAAGAACGAAATTTGGTGAGCCAAGTGGGATTGGTTTACTGATCATTGCCTGCAAGTATCATCAATATTGGGTGAAAAAATGTTTGCTAAGATTTCAAGAAAATCGTAGTTTTTTGGAAGCTTGGCAACCCCTTTCAATGAACGTGATTCTCTTCAGTCTCTGCTTGGGGCTTTTTCAATAGGACACAAACCGTAGTGATAGAACTTGGAACTACATTATTGTGCCAAGTTTCAAAGAGCTAGCACAAACCGTGTTTGATTTAGAGTTCCAACGACATGTATCCATATAGGAGAAAACTGAGTGAAACCTAAACATGAAAACGGTTACTACAAAGGAATGGTTTAACCTAGAAAAACGAAATTTGGTGAGCCATCAGGGATTGGTGTACTGATCATTACCTGCAAGTATCATCAAGATTGGGTGAAAAAATGTTTGCTGAGATTTCAGGAAACTCGTAGTTTTTTGGAAGCTTGGCAACCCATTTCAATTAAAGTGATTCTCGTCAGTATCTGCTTGGGGCTACTTCAATAGGACACAAACCATAGCGAGAGAACTTGGAACTACATTATTGTGCCAAGTTTCAAAGAGGTAGCACAAACCGTGTTTGATTTAGAGTTCCAACTACATGTATCCCTATAGAAGAAAACAGAGTGAAACCTAAACATGAAAACGGTTACTGCAAACGAACGGTTTAACCTAGAAGAACGAAATTTGGTGAGCCAAGTGGGATTGGTGTACTGATCATTACCTGCCAGTATCTTCAATATTGGGTGAAAAAATGTTTGCTGAGATTTCAGGAAACTCGTAGTTTTTGAAAGCTTAGCAACCTCTTTCAATGAAAGTGATTCTCGTCAGTCTCTGCTTGGGGCTACTTCAATAGGAGACAAACCATAGCGATAGAACTTGGAACTACATTGTTGTGCCAAGTTTCAAAGAGCTAGCACAAACCGTGTTTGATTTAGAGTTCCAACTACAGGTATCCATATAGGAGAAAACAGAGTGAAACCTAAACATGAAAAAGGTTACTGCAAACGAACGGTTTAACCTAGAAGAACGAAATTTGGTGAGCCAAGTGGGATTGGTTTACTGATCATTGCCTGCAAGAATCATCAATATTGGGTGAAAAAATGTTTGCTGAGATTTCAAGAAATTCGTAGTTTTTTGGAAGCTTGGCAACCCCTTTCAATGAACGTGATTCTCTTCAGTCTCTGCTTGGGGCTTTTTCAATAGGACACAAACCGTAGTGATAGAACTTGGAACTACATTATTGTGCCAAGTTTCAAAGAGCTAGCACAAACCGTGTTTGATTTAGAGTTCCAACGACATGTATCCATATAGGAGAAAACTGAGTGAAACCTAAACATGAAAACGGTTACTACAAAGGAACGGTTTAACCTAGAAGAACGAAATTTGGTGAGCCATCAGGGATTGGTGTACTGATCATTACCTGCAAGTATCATCAAGATTGGGTGAAAAAATGTTTGCTGAGATTTCAGGAAACCTGTAGTTGTTTGGAAGCTTGGCAACCCCTTTCAATGAAAGTGGTTCTCGTCAGTCTCGGCATGGGGCTACTTCAATAGGACACAAACCATAGCGATAGAACTTGGCACTACATTATTGTGCCAAATTTCAAAGAGCTAGCACAAACCGTGTTTGATTTAGAGTTCCAACCACATGTATCCATATAGGAGAAAACAGAGTGAAACCTAAACATGAAAAAGGTTACTCAAACGATCTGTTTAACCTAGAAGAACGAAATTTGATGAGCCACGTGGGATTGGTGTACTGATCATTACCTGCCAGTATCATCCAGATTGGGTGAAAAAATGTTTGCTCAAGTTTCAGGAAATCGTAGTTTTTTGGAAGCTTGGCAACCCCTTTCAATGTAAGTGATTCTCGTCAGTCTCTGCTTGGGGCTACTTCAATAGGACACAAACCATAGCGATAGAACTTGGAACTACATTATTGTGCCAAGTTTCAAAGAGCTAGCACAAACCGTGTTTGATTTAGAGTTCCAACTACATGTATCCATAAAGGAGAAAACAGAGTGAAACCTAAAAATGAAAACGTTTACTGCAAAGGAACGGTTTAACCTAGAGAACGAAATTTGGTGAACCAGTGGGATTGGTGTACTGATCATTACCTGCAAGTATCAACAAGATTGGGTGAAAAAATACTTGCTGAGATTTCAGGAAACTCGTAGTTTATTGAAAGCTTGGCAACCCCTTTCAATGAAAGTGATTCTCGACAGTCTCTGCTTGGGCTACTTCAATAGGACACAAACCATAGCGATAGAACTTGGAACTACATTATTGTGCCAAGTTTCAAAGAGCTAGCACAAACCGTGTTTGATTTAGAGTTCCAACTACATGTATCCATATAGTAGAAAACAGAGTGAAACCTAAACATGAAAAAGGTTACTGCAAACGAAAGGTTTAACCTAGAAGAACGAAATTTGGTGAGCCATGTGGGACTGGTGTACTGATCATTACCTGCAAGTATCATCAAGATTGGGTGAAAAAATGTTTGCTGAGATTTCAGGAAACTCGTAGTTTTTTGGAAGCTAGGCAATCCCTTTCAATGAAAGTGATTCTCATCAGTCTCTGCTTGGGTCTACTTCAATAGGACAAAAACCAAAGCGATAGAACTTGGAACTACATTATTGTGCCAAGTTTCAAAGAGCTAGCAAAAACCATGTTTGATTTAGGGTTCCAACTATATGTATCCATATAGGAGAAAACAGAGTGAAACCTAAACATGAAAAAGGTTACTGCAAACGAACGGTTTAACCTAGAAGAACGAAATTTGGTGAGCCAAGTGGGATTGGTTTACTGATCATTGCCTGCAAGTATCATCAAGATTGGGTGAAAAAATGTTTGGTGAGATTTCAAGAAAATCGTAGTTTTTTGGAAGCTTGGCAACCCCTTTCAATGAACGTGATTCTCTTCAGTCTCTGCTTGGGGCTTTTTCAATAGGACACAAACCGTAGTGATAGAACTTGGAACTTCATTATTGTGCCAAGATTCAAAGAGCTAGCACAAACCGTGTTTGATTTAGAGTTCCAACGACATGTATCCATATAGGAGAAAACTGAGTGAAACCTAAACATGAAAACGGTTACTACAAAGGAACGGTTTAAACCTAGAAGAACGAAATTTGGTGAGCCATCAGGGATTGGTGTACTGATCATTACCTGCAAGTATCATCAAGATTGGGTGAAAAAATGTTTGCTGAGATTTCAGGAAACTCGTAGTTGTTTGGAAGCTTGGCAACCCCTTTCAATGAAAGTGATTCTCGTCAGTCTCGGCATGTGGTACTTCAATAGGACACAAACCATAGCGATAGAACTTGGAACTACATTATTGTGCCAAATTTCAAAGAGCTAACACAAACCGTGTTTGATTTAGAGTTCCAACCACATGTATCCATATAGGAGAAAACAGAGTGAAACCTAAACATGAAAAAGGTTACTCAAACGATCGGTTTAACCTAGAAGAACGAAATTTGGTGAGCCACGTGGGATTGGTGTACTGATCATTACCTGCCAGTATCATCCAGATTGGGTGAAAAAATGTTTGCTCAAGTTTCAGGAAATCATAGTTTTTTGGAAGCTTGGCAACCCCTTTCAATGTAAGTGATTCTCGTCAGTCTCTGCTTGGGGCTACTTCAATAGGACACAAACCATAGCGATAGAACTTGGAACTACATTATTGTGCCAAGTTTCAAAGAGCTAGCACAAACCGTGTTTGATTTAGAGTTCCAACTACCTGTATCCATAGAGGAGAAAACAGAGTGAAACCCAAACATGAAAACGGTTACTGCAAAGGAACGGTTTATCCTAGAAGAAGGAAATTTGGTGAGGCAAGTGGGATTGGTGTACTGATCATTACCTGCCAGTATCATCAAGATTGAGTGAAAAAATGTTTGCTGAGATTTCAGGAAACTCGTAATTTTTTCTAAGCTTGGCAACCCCTTTCAATGAAAGTGATTCTCGTCAGTCTCTGCATGGGGCGACTTCAATAGGACACAAAACATAGTGATAGAACTGGGAAGTACATTATTGTGCCAAGTTTCAAAGAGATAGCACAAACTGTGTTTGATTTAGAGTTCCAACTACATGTATCCATATAGGAGAAAACAGAGTGAATCCTAAACATGAAAACGGTTACTGCAAATGAACGGTTTAACCTAGAAGAACGAAATTTGGTGAGCCTCGTGGGACTGGTGTACTGATACTTACCTGCCAGTATCATCAAGATTGGGTGCAAAAATGTTTCCTGAGATTTCAGGAAACTCGTAGTTTTTTGGAAGCTTGGCAACCCATTTCAATTAAAGTGATTCTCGTCAGTATCTGCTTGGGGCTACTTCAATAGGACACAAACCATAGCGATAGAACTTGGAACTACATTATTGTGCCAAGTTTCAAAGAGGTAGCACAAACCGTGTTTGATTTAGAGTTCCAACTACATGTATCCCTATAGAAGAAAACAGAGTGAAACCTAAACATGAAAACGGTTACTGCAAACGAACGGTTTAACCTAGAAGAACGAAATTTGGTGAGCCAAGTGGGATTGGTGTACTGATCATTACCTGCCAGTATCTTCAATATTGGGTGAAAAAATGTTTGCTGAGATTTCAGGAAACTCGTAGTTTTTGAAAGCTTAGCAACCTCTTTCAATGAAAGTGATTCTCGTCAGTCTCTGCTTGGGGCTACTTCAATAGGAGACAAACCATAGCGATAGAACTTGGAACTACATTGTTGTGCCAAGTTTCAAAGAGCTAGCACAAACCGTGTTTGATTTAGAGTTCCAACTACAGGTATCCATATAGGAGAAAACAGAGTGAAACCTAAACATGAAAAAGGTTACTGCAAACGAACGGTTTAACCTAGAAGAACGAAATTTGGTGAGCCAAGTGGGATTGGTTTACTGATCATTGCCTGCAAGAATCATCAATATTGGGTGAAAAAATGTTTGCTGAGATTTCAAGAAATTCGTAGTTTTTTGGAAGCTTGGCAACCCCTTTCAATGAACGTGATTCTCTTCAGTCTCTGCTTGGGGCTTTTTCAATAGGACACAAACCGTAGTGATAGAACTTGGAACTACATTATTGTGCCAAGTTTCAAAGAGCTAGCACAAACCGTGTTTGATTTAGAGTTCCAACGACATGTATCCATATAGGAGAAAACTGAGTGAAACCTAAACATGAAAACGGTTACTACAAAGGAACGGTTTAACCTAGAAGAACGAAATTTGGTGAGCCATCAGGGATTGGTGTACTGATCATTACCTGCAAGTATCATCAAGATTGGGTGAAAAAATGTTTGCTGAGATTTCAGGAAACCTGTAGTTGTTTGGAAGCTTGGCAACCCCTTTCAATGAAAGTGGTTCTCGTCAGTCTCGGCATGGGGCTACTTCAATAGGACACAAACCATAGCGATAGAACTTGGCACTACATTATTGTGCCAAATTTCAAAGAGCTAGCACAAACCGTGTTTGATTTAGAGTTCCAACCACATGTATCCATATAGGAGAAAACAGAGTGAAACCTAAACATGAAAAAGGTTACTCAAACGATCTGTTTAACCTAGAAGAACGAAATTTGATGAGCCACGTGGATTGGTGTACTGATCATTACCTGCCAGTATCATCCAGATTGGGTGAAAAAATGTTTGCTCAAGTTTCAGGAAATCGAATTTTTTGGAAGCTTGGCAACCCCTTTCAATGTAAGTGATTCTCGTCAGTCTCTGCTTGGGGCTACTTCAATAGGACACAAACCATAGCGATAGAACTTGGAACTACATTATTGTGCCAAGTTTCAAAGAGCTAGCACAAACCGTGTTTGATTTAGAGTTCCAACTACATGTATCCATAAAGGAGAAAACAGAGTGAAACCTAAAAATGAAAACGTTTACTGCAAAGGAACGGTTTAACCTAGAGAACGAAATTTGGTGAGCCAGTGGGATTGGTGTACTGATCATTACCTGCAAGTATCAACAAGATTGGGTGAAAAAATACTTGCTGAGATTTCAGGAAACTCGTAGTTTATTGAAAGCTTGGCAACCCCTTTCAATGAAGTGATTCTCGACAGTCTCTGCTTGGGGCTACTTCAATAGGACACAAACCATAGCGATAGAACTTGGAACTACATTATTGTGCCAAGTTTCAAAGAGCTAGCACAAACCGTGTTTGATTTAGAGTTCCAACTACATGTATCCATATAGTAGAAAACAGAGTGAAACCTAAACATGAAAAAGGTTACTGCAAACGAAAGGTTTAACCTAGAAGAACGAAATTTGGTGAGCCATGTGGGACTGGTGTACTGATCATTACCTGCAAGTATCATCAAGATTGGGTGAAAAAATGTTTGCTGAGATTTCAGGAAACTCGTAGTTTTTGGAAGCTAGGCAATCCCTTTCAATGAAAGTGATTCTCATCAGTCTCTGCTTGGGTCTACTTCAATAGGACAAAAACCAAAGCGATAGAACTTGGAACTACATTATTGTGCCAAGTTTCAAAGAGCTAGCAAAAACCATGTTTGATTTAGGGTTCCAACTATATGTATCCATATAGGAGAAAACTGAGTGAAACCTAAACATGAAAAAGGTTACTGCAAACGAACGGTTTAACCTAGAAGAACGAAATTTGGTGAGCCAAGTGGGGTTGGTTTACTGATCATTGCCTGCAAGTATCATCAATATTTGGGTGAAAAAATGTTTGCTAAGATTTCAAGAAAATCGTAGTTTTTTGGAAGCTTGGCAACCCCTTTCAATGAACGTGATTCTCTTCAGTCTGTGCTTGGGGCTTTTTCAATAGGACACAAACCGTAGTGATAGAACTTGGAACTACATTATTGTGCCAAGTTTCAAAGAGCTAGCACAAACCGTGTTTGATTTAGAGTTCCAACGACATGTATCCATATAGGAGAAAACTGAGTGAAACCTAAACATGAAAACGGTTACTACAAAGGAACGGTTTAACCTAGAAGAACGAAATTTGGTGAGCCATCAGGGATTGGTGTACTGATCATTACCTGCAAGTATCATCAAGATTGGGTGAAAAAATGTTTGCTGAGATTTCAGGAAACTCGTAGTTGTTTGGAAGCTTGGCAACCCCTTTCAATGAAAGTGATTCTCGTCAGTCTCGGCATGGGGCTACTTCAATAGGACACAAACCATAGCGATAGAACTTGGAACTACATTATTGTGCCAAATTTCAAAGAGCTAGCACAAACCGTGTTTGATTTAGAGTTCCAACCACATGTATCCATATAGGAGAAAACAGAGTGAAACCTAAACATGAAAAAGGTTACTCAAACGATCGGTTTAACCTAGAAGAACGAAATTTGGTGAGCCACGTGGGATTGGTGTACTGATCATGACCTGCCAGTATCATCCAGATTTGATGAAAAAATGTTTGCTCAAGTTTCAGAAAATCGTAGTTTTTTGGAAGCTTGGCAACCCCTTTCAATGTAAGTGATTCTCGTCAGTCTCTGCTTGGGGCTACTTCAATAGGACACAAACCATAGCGATAGAACTTGGAACTACATTATTGTGCCAAGTTTCAAAGAGCTAGCACAAACCGTGTTTGATTTAGAGTTCCATCTACCTGTATCCATAGAGGAGAAAACAGAGTGAAACCCAAACATGAAAACGGTTACTGCAAAGTAACGGTTTATCCTAGAAGAAGGAAATTTGGTGAGGCAAGTGGGATTGGTGTACTGATCATTACCTGCCAATATCATCAAGATTGGGTGAAAAAATGTTTGCTGAGATTTCAGGAAACTCCTAATTTTTTCTAAGCTTGGCAACCCCTTTCAATGAAAGTGATTCTCGTCAGTCTCTGCATGGGGCGACTTCAATAGGACACAAAACATAGTGATAGAACTTGGAAGTACATTATTGTGCGAAGTTTCAAAGAGCTAGCACAAACTGTGTTTGATTTAGAGTTCCAACTACATGTATCCATATAGGAGAAAACAGAGTGAATCCTAAACATGAAAACGGTTACTGCAAATGAACGGTTTAACCAAGAAGAACGAAATTTGGTGAGCCACGTGGGACTGGTGTACTGATACTTACCTGCCAGTATCATCAAGATTGGGTGCAAAAATGTTTCCTGAGATTTCAGGAAACTCGTAGTTTGTTGGAAGCTTGGCAACCCATTTCAATGAAAGTGATTCTCGTCAGTACCTGCTTGGGGCTACTTCAATAGGACACAAACCATAGCGATAGAACTTGGAACTACATTATTGTGCCAAGTTTCAAAGAGGTAGCACAAACCGTGTTTGATTTAGAGTTCCAACTACATGTATCCCTATAGAAGAAAACAGAGTGAAATCTAAACATGAAAACGGTTACTGCAAACGAACGGTTTAACCTAGAAGAACGAAATTTGGTGAGCCAAGTGGGATTGGTACTGATCATTACCTGCCAGTATCTTCAATATTGGGTGAAAAAATGTTTGCTGAGATTTCAGGAAACTCGTAGTTTTTGAAAGCTTAGCAACCTCTTTCAATGAAAGTGATTCTCGTCAGTCTCTGCTTGGGGCTACTTCAATAGGAGACAAACCATAGCGATAGAACTTGGAACTACATTGTTGTGCCAAGTTTCAAAGAGCTAGCACAAACCGTGTTTGATTTAGAGTTCCAACTACAGGTATCCATATAGGAGAAAACAGATTGAAACCTAAACATGAAAAAGGTTACTGCAAACGAACGGTTTAACCTAGAAGAGCGAAATTTGGTGAGCCAAGTGGGATTGGTTTACTGATCATTGCCTGCAAGTATCATCAAGATTGGGTGAAAAAATGTTTGCTGAGATTTCAAGAAATTCGTAGTTTTTTGGAAGCTTGGCAACCCCTTTCAATGAAAGTGATTCTCGTCAGTCTCTGCATGGGGCGACTTCAGTAGGACACAAAACATAGTGATAGAACTTGGAAGTACATTATTGTGCCAAGTTTCAAAGAGATAGCACAAACTGTGTTTGATTTAGAGTTCCAACTACATGTATCCATATAGGAGAAAACAGAGTGAATCCTAAACATGAAAACGGTTACTGCAAATGAACGGTTTAACCTAGAAGAACGAAATTTGGTGAGCCACGTGGGACTGGTGTACTGATACTTACCTGCCAGTATCATCAAGATTGGGTGCAAAAATGTTTCCTGAGATTTCAGGAAACTCGTAGTTTTTTGGAAGCTTGGCAACCCATTTCAATTAAAGTGATTCTCGTCAGTCTCTGCTTGGGGCTTTTTCAATAGGACACAAACCGTAGTGATAGAACTTGGAACTTCATTATTGTGCCAAGATTCAAAGAGCTAGCACAAACCGTGTTTGATTTAGAGTTCCAACGACATGTATCCATATAGGAGAAAACTGAGTGAAACCTAAACATGAAAACGGTTACTACAAAGGAACGGTTTAACCTAGAAGAACGAAATTTGGTGAGCCATCAGGGATTGGTGTACTGATCATTACCTGCAAGTATCATCAAGATTGGGTGAAAAAAATGTTTGCTGAGATTTCAGGAAACTCGTAGTTGTTTGGAAGCTTGGCAACCCCTTTCAATGAAAGTGATTCTCGTCAGTCTCGGCATGGGGTACTTCAATAGGACACAAACCATAGCGATAGAACTTGGAACTACATTATTGTGCCAAATTTCAAAGAGCTAGCACAAACCGTGTTTGATTTAGAGTTCCAACCACATGTATCCATATAAGAGAAAACAGAGTGAAACCTAAACATGAAAAAGTTTACTCAAACGATCGGTTTAACCTAGAAGAACGAAATTTGGTGAGCCACATGGGATTGGTGTACTGATCATTACCTGCCAGTATCATCCAGATTGGGTGAAAAATGTTTGCTCAAGTTTCAGGAAATCGTAGTTTTTTGGAAGCTTGGCAACCCCTTTCAATGTAAGTGATTCTCGTCAGTCTCTGCTTGGGGCTACTTCAATAGGACACAAACCATAGCGATAGAACTTGGAACTACATTATTGTGCCAAGTTTCAAAGAGCTAGCACAAACCGTGTTTGATTTAGAGTTCCAACTACCTGTATCCATAGAGGAGAAAACAGAGTGAAACCCAAACATGAAAACGGTTACTGCAAAGGAACGGTTTATCCTAGAAGAAGGAAATTTGGTGAGGCAAGTGGGATTGGTGTACTGATCATTACCTGCCAGTATCATCAAGATTGGGTGAAAAAATGTTTGCTGAGATTTCAGGAAACTCGTAATTTTTTCTAAGCTTGGCAACCCCTTTCAATGAAAGTGATTCTCGTCAGTCTCTGCATGGGGCGACTTCAATAGGACACAAACATAGTGATAGAACTGGGAAGTACATTATTGTGCCAAGTTTCAAAGAGATAGCACAAACTGTGTTTGATTTAGAGTTCCAACTACTTGTATCCATATAGGAGAAAACAGAGTGAATCCTAAACATGAAAACGGTTACTGCAAATGAACGGTTTAACCTAGAAGAACGAAATTTGGTGAGCCTCGTGGGACTGGTGTACTGATACTTACCTGCCAGAGTCATCAAGATTGGGTGCAAAAATGTTTCCTGAGATTTCAGGAAACTCGTAGTTTTTTGGAAGCTTGGCAACCCATTTCAATTAAAGTGATTCTCGTCAGTATCTGCTTGGGGCTACTTCAATAGGACACAAACCATAGCGATAGAACTTGGAACTACATTATTGTGCCAAGATTCAAAGAGGTAGCACAAACCGTGTTTGATTTAGAGTTCCAACTACATGTATCCCTATAGAAGAAAACAGAGTGAAACCTAAACATGAAAACGGTTACTGCAAACGAACGGTTTAACCTAGAAGAACGAAATTTGGTGAGCCAAGTGGGATTGGTGTACTGATCATTACCTGCCAGTATCTTCAATAGTGGGGGAAAAAATGTTTGCTGAGATTTCAGGAAACTCGTAGTTTTTGAAAGCTTAGCAACCTCTTTCAATGAAAGTGATTCTCGTCAGTCTCTGCTTGGGGCTACTTCAATAGGAGACAAACCATAGCGATAGAACTTGGAACTACATTGTTGTGCCAAGTTTCAAAGAGCTAGCACAAACCGTGTTTGATTTAGAGTTCCAACTACAGGTATCCATATAGGAGAAAACAGAGTGAAACCTAAACATGAAAAAGGTTACTGCAAACGAACGGTTTAACCTAGAAGAACGAAATTTGGTGAGTCAAGTGGGATTGGTTTACTGATCATTGCCTGCAAGAATCATCAATATTGGGTGAAAAAATGTTTGCTGAGATTTCAAGAAAATCGTAGTTTTTTGGAAGCTTGGCAACCCCTTTCAATGAACGTGACTCTCTTCAGTCTCTGCTTGGGGCTTTTTCAATAGGACACAAACCGTAGTGATAGAACTTGGAACTACATTATTGTGCCAAGTTTCAAAGAGCTAGCACAAACCGTGTTTGATTTAGAGTTCCAACGACATGTATCCATATAGGAGAAAACTGAGTGAAACCTAAACATGAAAACGGTTACTACAAAGGAACGGTTTAACCTAGAAGAACGAAATTTGGTGAGCCATCAGGGATTGGTGTACTGATCATTTCCTGCAAGTATCATCAAGATTGGGTGAAAAAATGTTTGCTGAGATTTCAGGAAACCTGTAGTTGTTTGGAAGCTTGGCAACCCCTTTCAATAAAAGTGATTCTCGTCAGTCTCGGCATGGGGCTAATTCAATAGGACACAAACCATAGCGATAGAACTTGGAACTACATTATTGTGCCAAATTTCAAAGAGCTAGCACAAACCGTGTTTGATTTAGAGTTCCAACCACATGTATCCATATAGGAGAAAACAGAGTGAAACCTAAACATGAAAAAGGTTACTCAAACGATCTGTTTAACCTAGAAGAACGAAATTTGATGAGCCACGTGGGATTGGTGTACTGATCATTACCTGCCAGTATCATCCAGATTGGGTGAAAAAATGTTTGCTCAAGTTTCAGGAAATCGTAGTTTTTTGGAAGCTTGGCAACCCCTTTCAATGTAAGTGATTCTCGTCAGTCTCTGCTTGGGGCTACTTCAATAGGACACAAACCATAGTGATAGAACTTGGAACTACATTATTGTGCCAAGTTTCAAAGAGCTAGCACAAACCGTGTTTGATTTAAAGTTCCAACTACATGTATCCATAAAGGAGAAAACAGAGTGAAACCTAAAAATGAAAACGTTTACTGCAAAGGAACGGTTTAACCTAGAGAACGAAATTTGGTGAGCCAGTGGGATTGGTGTACTGATCATTACCTGCATGTATCAACAAGATTGGGTGAAAAAATACTTGCTGAGATTTCAGGAAACTCGTAGTTTATTGAAAGCTTGGCAACCCCTTTCAATGAAAGTGATTCTCGACAGTCTCTGCTTGGGGCTACTTCAATAGGACACAAACCATAGCGATAGAACTTGGAACTACATTATTGTGCCAAGTTTCAAAGAGCTAGCACAAACCGTGTTTGATTTAGAGTTCCAACTACATGTATCCATATAGTAGAAAACAGAGTGAAACCTAAACATGAAAAAGGTTACTGCAAACGAAAGGTTTAACCTAGAAGAACGAAATTTGGTGAGCCATGTGGGACTGGTGTACTGATCATTACCTGCAAGTATCATCAAGATTGGGTGAAAAAATGTTTGCTGAGATTTCAGGAAACTCGTAGTTTTTTGGAAGCTAGGCAATCCCTTTCAATGAAAGTGATTCTCATCAGTCTCTGCTTGGGTCTACTTCAATAGGACACAAACCAAAGCGATAGAACTTGGAACTACATTATTGTGCCAAGTTTCAAAGAGCTAGCAAAAACCATGTTTGATTTAGGGTTCCAACTATATGTATCCATATAGGAGAAAACTGAGTGAAACCTAAACATGAAAACGGTTACTGCAAAGGAACTGTTTAACCTAGAAGAACGAAATTTGGTGAGCCAAGTGGGACTGGTGTACTGATCATTACCTGCAGGTATCATCAAGATTGGGTGAAAAAATGTTTGCTGAGATTTCAGGAAACGCGTAGTTTTTTGGAAGCTTGGCATTCCCTTTCCATGAAAGTGATTCTCGTCAGTCTCTGCTTGGGGCTTTTTCAATAGGACACAAACCGTAGTGATAGAACTTGGAACTTCATTATTGTGCCAAGATTCAAAGAGCTAGTACAAACCGTGTTTGATTTAGAGTTCCAAGTACATGTATCCATATAGGAGAAAACAGAGTGAAACCTAAACATGAAAAAGGTTACTGCAAAGGAACGGTTTAACCTAGAAGAACGAAATTTGGTG
Source organism: Urocitellus parryii (assembly GCF_045843805.1). Lineage (NCBI taxonomy): Eukaryota > Metazoa > Chordata > Mammalia > Rodentia > Sciuridae > Urocitellus > Urocitellus parryii. The sequence continues at coordinate 40,118 of NW_027552842.1, read as the reverse complement.
AGCCAAGTGGGACTGGTGTTCTGATCATTACCTGCAGGTATCATCAAGATTGGGTGAAAAAATGTTTGCTGAGATTTCAGGAAACGCGTAGTTTTTTGGAAGCTTGGCAACCCCTTTCCATGAAAGTGATTCTCGTCAGTCTCTGCTTGGGGCTACTTCAATAGGACACAAACCATAGCGATAGAACTTGGAACTACATTATTGTGCCAATTTTCAAAGAGCTAGTACAAACCGTGTTTGATTTAGAGTTCCAAGTACATGTATCCATATAGGAGAAAACAGAGTGAAACCTAAAAATGAAAACGGTTACTGCAAAGAAGTGTTTAACCTATAAGAACGAAATTTGGTGAGCCAAGTGGGATTGGTGTACTGATCATTACCTGCCAGTATCATCAATATTGGGTGAAAAAATGTTTGCTGAGACTTCAGGAAACTCGTAGTTTTTGGAAGCTTAGCAACCTCTTTCAATGAAAGTGATTCTCGTCAGTCTCTGCTTGGGGCTACTTCAAGAGGACACAAACCATAGCGATAGAACTTGGAACTACATTATTGTGCCAAGTTTCAAAGAGCTAGCACAAACCGTGTTTGATTTAGAGTTCCAAATACATGTATCCATGTAGAAGAAAACAGAGTGAAACCTAAAAATGAAAACGGTTACTGCAAAGGAAGGGTTTAACCTAGAAGAACGAAATTTGGTGAGCCAAGTGGGATTGGTGTACTGATCATTACCTGCCAGTATCATCAAGATTGGGTGAAAAAATGTTTCCTGAGATTTCAGGAAACTCGTAATTTTTTCTAAGCTTGGCAACCCCTTTCAATGAAAGTGATTCTCGTCAGTCTGTGCTTGGGGCTACTTCAATAGGACACAAACCATAGCGATAGAACTTGGAACTACATTATTGTGCCAAGTTTCAAAGAGCTAGCACATACCGTGTTTGATTTAGAGTTCCAACTACCTGTATCCATAGAGGAGAAAACAGAGTGAAACCCAAACATGAAAACGGTTACTGCAAAGGAACGGTTTATCCTAGAAGAAGGAAATTTGGTGAGCCAAGTGGGATTGGTGTACTGATCATTACCTGCCAGTATCATCAAGATTGGGTGAAAAAATGTTTGCTGAGATTTCAGGAAACTCGTAATTTTTTCTAAGCTTGGCAACCCCTTTCAATGAAAGTGATTCTCGTCAGTCTCTGCATGGGGCGACTTCAATAGGACACAAAACATAGTGATAGAACTTGGAAGTACATTATTGTGCCAAGTTTCAAAGAGCTAGCACAAACTGTGTTTGATTTAGAGTTCCAACTACATGTATCCATATAGGAGAAAACAGAGTGAATCCTAAACATGAAAACGGTTACTGCAAATGAACGGTTTAACCTAGAAGAACGAAATTTGGTGAGCCACGTGGGACTGGTGTACTGATACTTACCTGCCAGTATCATCAAGATTGGGTGCATAAATGTTTCCTGAGTTTTCAGGAAACTCGTAGTTTTTTGGAAGCTTGGCAACCCATTTCAATGTAAGGAATTCTCGTCAGTCTCTGCTTGGGGCTACTTCAATAGGACACAAACCATAGCGATAGAACTTGGAACTACATTATTGTGTCAAATTTCAAAGAGCTAGAACAAAGCGTGTTTGATTTAGAGTTCCAACCACATGTATCCATATAGAAGAAAACAGAGTGAAACCTAAACATGAAAAAGGTTACTCAAACGATCGGTTTAACCTAGAAGAACGAAATTTGGTGAGCCAAGTGGGACTGGTGTACTGATCATTACCTGCAAGTATCATGAAGATTGGGTGAAAAAATGTTTGATGAGATTTCAGGAAACTCGCAGTTTTTTAAGCTTTGCAACCCATTTTAATGAAAGTGATTCTCGTCAGTCTCTGCTTGGGGCTACTTCAATAGGACACAAACCATAGCGATAGAACTTGGAACTACATTATTGTGTCAAGTTTCAAAGAGCTAGCACAAACCGTGTTTGATTTAGAGTTCGAACTACATGTATCCATAATGGAGAAAACAGAGTGAAAAATAAACATGAAAACGGTTACTGCAAAGGAACGGTTTAACCTAGAAGAGCGAAATTTGGTGAGCCAAGTGAGATTGGTGTACTGATCATTACCTGCCAGTATCATCAAGATTGGGTGAAAAAATGTTTACTGAGATTTCTAGAAACTCGTAATTTTTTGGAAGCTTGGCAACCCATTTCAATGCACGTGATTCTCGTCAGTCTCTGCTTGGGGCTACTTCAATAGGACACAAACCATAGCGATAGAACTTGGAACTACATTATTGTGCCAAGTTTCAAAGCCATAGCACAAACCGTATTTGATTTAGAGTTCCAAATACATGAATCCATTTAGGAGAAAACAGAGTGAAAAATAAACATGAAAACGGTTCCTGCAAAGGAACGGTTTAACCTAGAAGAACGAAATTTGGTGAATCAAGTGGGATTGGTGTACGGATCATTACCTGCCAGTATCATCAAGATTGGGTGAAAAATGTTTGCTGTGATTTCAGGAAATCGTAGTTTTTTGGAAGCTTGGCAACCCCTTTCAATGAAAGTGATTCTCATCAGTCTCTGCTTGGGGCTACTTCAATAGAACACAAACCATAGCTATAGAACTTGGAACTACATTATTGAGTCAAGTTTCAAAGAGCTAGCACAAACCGCGTTTGATTAAGAGTTCCAACAACATGTATCCATATAGGAGAAAACAGAGTGAAACCTAAACATGAAAACGGTTACTGCAAAGGAAAGGTTTAACCTAGAAGAACGAAATTTGGGGAGGCAAGTTGGATTGGTGTACTGATCATTACCTGCAAGTATCATCAAGATTGGGTGAAAAAATGTTGGCTGAGATTTCAGGAAACTCGTAGATTTTTGGAAGCTTGGCAACACCTTTCAATGAAAGTGATTCTCGTCAGTCTCTGCTTGGGGCTACTTCAATTCGACACAAACCATAGCGATAGAACTTGGAACTACATTATTGTACCAAGTTTCAAAGCGCTAGCACAAACCGTATTTGTTTTAGAGTTCCAAATACATGTATCCATATAGGAGAAAACTGTGTGAAACCTGAACATGAAAACGGTTACTGCAAAGGAACGGTTTAACCTAGAAGAACGAAATTTGGTGAGCCAAGTGGGATTGGTGTTCTGATCATTACCTGCAAGTATCATCAAGATTGGGTGAAAAAATGTTTGCTGAGATTTCAGGAAACACGTTGTTGTTTGGAAGCTTGGCAACCCCTTTCAATGAAGGTGATTCTCGTCAGTCTCTGCTTGGGGCTACTTCAATAGGACACAAACCATAGCGATAGAACTTGGAACTACATTTTGTGCCAAGTTTCAAAGAGCTAGCACAAACCGTGTTTGATTTAGAGTTCCAACTACATGTATCCATATAGGAGAAAACAGAGTGAAACCTAAACATGAAAAAGGTTACTGCAAACGAACGGTTTAACCTAGAAGAACGAAATTTGGTGAGCCAAGTGGGATTGGTTTACTGATCATTGCCTGCAAGTATCATCAAGATTGGGTGAAAAATGTTTGGTGAGATTTCAAGAAAATCGTAGTTTTTTGGAAGCTTGGCAAACCCTTTCAATGAACGTGATTCTCTTCAGTCTCTGCTTGGGGCTTTTTCAATAGGACACAAACCGTAGTGATAGAACTTGGAACTTCATTATTGTGCCAAGATTCAAAGAGCTAGCACAAACCGTGTTTGATTTAGAGTTCCAACGACATGTATCCATATAGGAGAAAACTGAGTGAAACCTAAACATGAAAACGGTTACTACAAAGGAACGGTTTAACCTAGAAGAACGAAATTTGGTGAGCCATCAGGGATTGGTGTACTGATCATTACCTGCAAGTATCATCAAGATTGGGTGAAAAAATGTTTGCTGAGATTTCAGGAAACTCGTAGTTGTTTGGAAGCTTGGCAACCCCTTTCAATGAAAGTGATTCTCGTCAGTCTCGGCATGGGGTACTTCAATAGGACACAAACCATAGCGATAGAACTTGGAACTACATTATTGTGCCAAATTTCAAAGAGCTAGCACAAACCGTGTTTGATTTAGAGTTCCAACCACATGTATCCATATAGGAGAAAACAGAGTGAAACCTAAACATGAAAAAGGTTACTCAAACGATCGGTTTAACCTAGAAGAACGAAATTTGGTGAGCCACGTGGGATTGGTGTACTGATCATTACCTGCCAGTATCATCCAGATTGGGTGAAAAAATGTTTGCTCAAGTTTCAGGAAACTCGTAGTTTTTTGGAAGCTTGGCAACCCCTTTCAATGTAAGTGATTCTCGTCAGTCTCTGCTTGGGGCTACTTCAATAGGACACAAACCATAGCGATAGAACTTGGAACTACATTATTGTGCCAAGATTCAAAGAGCTAGCACAAACCGTGTTTGATTTAGAGTTCCAACTACCTGTATCCATAGAGGAGAAAACAGAGTGAAACCCAAACATGAAAACGGTTACTGCAAAGGAACGGTTTATCCTAGAAGAAGGAAATTTGGTGAGGCAAGTGGGATTGGTGTACTGATCATTACCTGCATGTATCATCAAGATTGGGTGAAAAAATGTTTGCTGAGATTTCAGGAAACTCGTAATTTTTTCTAAGCTTGGCAACCCCTTTCAATGAAAGTGATTCTCGTCAGTCTCTGCATGGGGCGACTTCAATAGGACACAAAACATAGTGATAGAACTGGGAAGTACATTATTGTGCCAAGTTTCAAAGAGATAGCACAAACTGTGTTTGATTTAGAGTTCCAACTACTTGTATCCATATAGGAGAAAACAGAGTGAATCCTAAACATGAAAACGGTTACTGCAAATGAACGGTTTAACCTAGAAGAACGAAATTTGGTGAGCCTCGTGGGACTGGTGTACTGATACTTACCTGCCAGTATCATCAAGATTGGGTGCAAAAATGTTTCCTGAGATTTCAGGAAACTCGTAGTTTTTTGGAAGCTTGGCAACCCATTTCAATTAAAGTGATTCTCGTCAGTATCTGCTTGGGGCTACTTCAATAGGACACAAACCATAGCGATAGAACTTGGAACTACATTATTGTGCCAAGTTTCAAAGAGGTAGCACAAACCGTGTTTGATTTAGAGTTCCAACTACATGTATCCCTATAGAAGAAAACAGAGTGAAACCTAAACATGAAAACGGTTACTGCAAACGAACGGTTTAACCTAGAAGAACGAAATTTGGTGAGCCAAGTGGGATTGGTGTACTGATCATTACCTGCCAGTATCTTCAATATTGGGTGAAAAAATGTTTGCTGAGATTTCAGGAAACTCGTAGTTTTTGAAAGCTTAGCAACCTCTTTCAATGAAAGTGATTCTCGTCAGTCTCTGCTTGGGGCTACTTCAATAGGAGACAAACCATAGCGATAGAACTTGGAACTACATTGTTGTGCCAAGTTTCAAAGAGCTAGCACAAACCGTGTTTGATTTAGAGTTCCAACTACAGGTATCCATATAGGAGAAAACAGAGTGAAACCTAAACATGAAAAAGGTTACTGCAAACGAACGGTTTAACCTAGAAGAACGAAATTTGGTGAGCCAAGTGGGATTGGTTTACTGATCATTGCCTGCAAGAATCATCAATATTGGGTGAAAAAATGTTTGCTGAGATTTCAAGAAAATCGTAGTTTTTTGGAAGCTTGGCAACCCCTTTCAATGAACGTGATTCTCTTCAGTCTCTGCTTGGGGCTTTTTCAATAGGACACAAACCGTAGTGATAGAACTTGGAACTACATTATTGTGCCAAGTTTCAAAGAGCTAGCACAAACCGTGTTTGATTTAGAGTTCCAACGACATGTATCCATATAGGAGAAAACTGAGTGAAACCTAAACATGAAAACGGTTACTGCAAAGGAACGGTTTAACCTAGAAGAACGAAATTTGGTGAGCCATCAGGGATTGGTGTACTGATCATTACCTGCAAGTATCATCAAGATTGGGTGAAAAAATGTTTGCTGAGATTTCAGGAAACCTGTAGTTGTTTGGAAGCTTGGCAACCCCTTTCAATGAAAGTGATTCTCGTCAGTCTCGGCATGGGGCTACTTCAATAGGACACAAACCATAGCGATAGAACTTGGAACTACATTATTGTGCCAAATTTCAAAGAGCTAGCACAAACCGTGTTTGATTTAGAGTTCCAACCACATGTATCCATATAGGAGAAAACAGAGTGAAACCTAAACATGAAAAAGGTTACTCAAACGATCTGTTTAACCTAGAAGAACGAAATTTGATGAGCCACGTGGGATTGGTGTACTGATCATTACCTGCCAGTATCATCCAGATTGGGTGAAAAAATGTTTGCTCAAGTTTCAGGAAATCGTAGTTTTTTGGAAGCTTGGCAACCCCTTTCAATGTAAGTGATTCTCGTCAGTCTCTGCTTGGGGCTACTTCAATAGGACACAAACCATAGCGATAGAACTTGGAACTACATTATTGTGCCAAGTTTCAAAGAGCTAGCACAAACCGTGTTTGATTTAAAGTTCCAACTACATGTATCCATAAAGGAGAAAACAGAGTGAAACCTAAACATGAAAACGGTTACTGCAAAGGAACTGTTTAACCTAGAAGAACGAAATTTGGTGAGCCAAGTGGGACTGGTGTACTGATCATTACCTGCAGGTATCATCAAGATTGGGTGAAAAAATGTTTGCTGAGATTTCAGGAAACGCGTAGTTTTTTGGAAGCTTGGCATTCCCTTTCCATGAAAGTGATTCTCGTCAGTCTCTGCTTGGGGCTTTTTCAATAGGACACAAACCGTAGTGATAGAACTTGGAACTTCATTATTGTGCCAAGATTCAAAGAGCTAGTACAAACCGTGTTTGATTTAGAGTTCCAAGTACATGTATCCATATAGGAGAAAACAGAGTGAAACCTAAACATGAAAAAGGTTACTGCAAAGTAACGGTTTAACCTAGAAGAACGAAATTTGGTGAGCCAAGTGGGACTGGTGTACTGATCATTACCTGCAGGTATCATCAAGATTGGGTGAAAAAATGTTTGCTGAGATTTCAGGAAACGCGTAGTTTTTTGGAAGCTTGGTAACCCCTTTCCATGAAAGTGATTCTCGTCAGTCTCTGCTTGGGGCTACTTCAATAGGACACAAACCATAGCGATAGAACTTGGAACTACATTATTGTGCCAATTTTCAAAGAGCTAGTACAAACCGTGTTGGATTTAGAGTTCCAAGTACATGTATCCATATAGGAGAAAACAGAGTGAAACCTAAAAATGAAAAACGGTTACTGCAAAGGAAGTGTTTAACCTATAAGAACGAAATTTGGTGAGCCAAGTGGGATTGGTGTACTGATCATTACCTGCCAGTATCATCAATATTGGGTGAAAAAATGTTTGCTGAGATTTCAGGAAACTCGTAGTTTTTGGAAGCTTAGCAACCTCTTTCAATGAAAGTGATTCTCGTCAGTCTCTGCTTGGGGCTACTTCAAGAGGACACAAACCATAGCGATAGAACTTGGAACTACATTATTGTGCAAAGTTTCAAAGAGCTAGCACAAACCGTGTTTTGATTTAGAGTTCCAAATACATGTATCCATGTAGAAGAAAACAGAGTGAAACCTAAAAATGAAAACGGTTACTGCAAAGGAAGGGTTTAACCTAGAAGAACGAAATTTGGTGAGCCAAGTGGGATTGGTGTACTGATCATTACCTGCCAGTATCATCAAGATTGGGTGAAAAAATGTTTCCTGAGATTTCAGGAAACTCGTAATTTTTTCTAAGCTTGGCAACCCCTTTCAATGAAAGTCATTCTCGTCAGTCTGTGCTTGGGGCTACTTCAATAGGACACAAACCATAGCGATAGAACTTGGAACTACATTATTGTGCCAAGTTTCAAAGAGCTAGCACATACCGTGTTTGATTTAGAGTTCCAAATACCTGTATCCATAGAGGAGAAAACAGAGTGAAACCCAAACATGAAAACGGTTACTGCAAAGGAACGGTTTATCCTAGAAGAAGGAAATTTGGTGAGCCAAGTGGGATTGGTGTACTGATCATTACCTGCCAGTATCATCAAGATTGGGTGAAAAAATGTTTGCTGAGATTTCAGGAAACTCGTAATTTTTTCTAAGCTTGGCAACCCCTTTCAATGAAAGTGATTCTCGTCAGTCTCTGCATGGGGCGACTTCAATAGGACACAAAACATAGTGATAGAACTTGGAAGTACATTATTGTGCCAAGTTTCAAAGAGCTAGCACAAACTGTGTTTGATTTAGAGTTCCAACTACATGTATCCATATAGGAGAAAACAGAGTGAATCCTAAACATGAAAACGGTTACTGCAAATGAACGGTTTAACCTAGAAGAACGAAATTTGGTGAGCCACGTGGGACTGGTGTACTGATACTTACCTGCCAGTATCATCAAGATTGGGTGCATAAATGTTTCCTGAGTTTTCAGGAAACTCGTAGTTTTTTGGAAGCTTGGCAAACCATTTCAATGTAAGGAATTCTCGTCAGTCTCTGCTTGGGGCTACTTCAATAGGACACAAACCATAGCGATAGAACTTGGAACTACATTATTGTGTCAAATTTCAAAGAGCTAGAACAAAGCGTGTTTGATTTAGAGTTCCAACCAAATGTATCCATATAGAAGAAAACAGAGTGAAACCTAAACATGAAAAAGGTTACTCAAACGATCGGTTTAACCTAGAAGAACGAAATTTGGTGAGCCAAGTGGGACCTGTGTACTGATCATTACCTGCAAGTATCATGAAGATTGGGTGAAAAAATGTTTCCTGAGATTTCAGGAAACTCGTAATTTTTTCTAAGCTTGGCAACCCCTTTCAATGAAAGTCATTCTCGTCAGTCTCTGCTTGGGGCTACTTCAATAGGACACAAACCATAGCGATAGAACTTGGAACTACATTATTGTGTCAAGTTTCAAAGAGCTAGCACAAACCGTGTTTGATTTAGAGTTCGAACTACATGTATCCATAATGGAGAAAACAGAGTGAAAAATAAACATGAAAACGGTTACTGCAAAGGAACGGTTTAACCTAGAAGAGCGAAATTTGGTGAGCCAAGTGAGATTGGTGTACTGATCATTACCTGCCAGTATCATCAAGATTGGGTGAAAAAATGTTTACTGAGATTTCTAGAAACTCGTAATTTTTTGGAAGCTTGGCAACCCATTTCAATGCACGTGATTCTCGTCAGTCTCTGCTTGGGGCTACTTCAATAGGACACAAACCATAGCGATAGAAGTTGGAACTACATTATTGTGCCAAGTTTCAAAGCCATAGCACAAACCGTATTTGATTTAGAGTTCCAAATACATGAATCCATTTAGGAGAAAACAGAGTCAAACATAAACATGAAAACAGTTACCTCAAAGGAACGGTTTAACATAGAAGAACGAAATTTGGTGAGCCAAGTGGGATTGTTGTACTGATCATTACCTGCCAGTATCATCCAGATTGGGTGAAAAAATGTTTGCTAAGAGTTCAGGAAATCGTAGTTTTTTGGAAGCTTGGCAACCCCTTTCAATGTAAGTGATTCTCATCAGTCTCTGCTTGGGGCTACTTCAATAGGACACAAACCATAGCGATAGAACTTGGAACTACATTATTGTGCCAAGTTTCAAAGAGCTAGCACAAACCGTGTTTGATTTAGAGTTCCAACTACATGTATCCATAAAGGAGAAAACAAAGTGAAACCTAAAAATGAAAACGTCTACTGCAAAGGAACGGTTTAACCTAGAGAACGAAATTTGGTGAGCCATGTGGGACTGGTGTACTGATCATTACCTGCAAGTATCATCAAGATTGGGTGAAAAAATGTTTGCTGAGATTTCAGGAAACTCGTAGTTTTTTGGAAGCTAGGCAACCCCTTTCAATGAAAGTGATTCTCATCAGTCTCTGCTTGGGGCTACTTCAATAGGACACAAACCAAAGCGATAGAACTTGGAACTACATTATTGTGCCAAGTTTCAAAGAGGTAGCAAAAACCATGTTTGATTTAGGGTTCCAACTATATGTATCCATATAGGAGAAAACAGAGTGAAACCTAAACATGAAAACGGTTACTGCAAAGGAACGGTTTAACCTAGAAGAACGAAATTTGGTGAGCCAAGTGGGACTGGTGTACTGATCATTACCTGCAGGTATCAGCAAGATTGGGTGAAAAAATGTTTGCTGAGATTTCAGGAAACACGTAGTTTTTTGGATGCTTGGCAACCCCTTTCCATGAAAGTGATTCTCGTCAGTCTCTGCTTGGGGCTACTTCAATAGGACACAAACCACAGCGATAGAACTTGGAACTACATTATTGTGCCAAGTTTCAAGGAGCTAGCACAAACCGTGTTTGATTTAGAGTTCCAACTACATGTATCCATATAGGAGAAAACAGTGAAACCTAACATGAAAACGGTTACTGCAAACGATCGGTTTAACCTAGAAGAACGAAATTTGGTGAGCCAAGTGCGATTGGTGTACTGATGATTACCTGCCAGTATCATCATGATTCGGTGAAAAAGGGTTAGCTGAGATTTCAAGAAACTCGTAGTTTTTTGGAAGCTTGGCAACCCCTTTCAATGAATGTGATTCTTGCCAGTCTCTGCTTGCGGCTACTTCAATAGGACACAAACCATAGCGATAGAACTTGGAACTACATTATTGTGCGAAGTTTCAAAGAGCTAGCGCAAACCATGTTTGATTTAGGGTTCCAACTACATGTGTCCATATAGGAGAAAACACAGTGAAACCTAAAAATGAAAACGTTTACTGCAAAGGAACGGTTTAACCTAGAAGAACGAAATTTGGTGAGCCAAGTAGCATTGGTGTACTGATCATTACCTGGCAGTATCATCAAGATTGGGTGAAAAAATCTTTGCTGAGATTTCAGGAAACTCGTAGTTTTTTGGAAGCTTGGCAACCCATTTCAATGAAAGTGATTCTCGTCAGTCTCTGCTTGGGGCTACTTCAATAGGACACAAACCATAGCGATAGAACTTGGAACTACATTATTGTGCCAAGTTTCAAAGAGCTAGCACAAACAGTGTTTGATTTAGAGTTCCAAATACATGTATCCATATAGGAGAAAACAGAGTGAAAAATAAACATGAAAACGGTTCCTGCAAAGGAACGGTTTAACCTAGAAGAACGAAATTTGGTGAATCAAGTGGGATTGGTGTACGGATCATTACCTGCCAGTATCATCAAGATTGGGTGAAAAAATGTTTGCTGTGATTTCAGGAAATCGTAGTTTTTTGGAAGCTTGGCAACCCCTTTCAATGAAAGTGATTCTCATCAGTCTCTGCTTGGGGCTACTTCAATAGAACACAAACCATAGCTATAGAACTTGGAACTACATTATTGAGTCAAGTTTCAAAGAGCTAGCACAAACCGCGTTTGATTAAGAGTTCCAACAACATGTATCCATATAGGAGAAAACAGAGTGAAACCTAAACATGAAAACGGTTACTGCAAAGGAAAGGTTTAACCTAGAAGAACGAAATTTGGGGAGGCAAGTTGGATTGGTGTACTGATCATTACCTGCAAGTATCATCAAGATTGGGTGAAAAAATGTTGGCTGAGATTTCAGGAAACTCGTAGATTTTTGGAAGCTTGGCAACACCTTTCAATGAAAGTGATTCTCGTCAGTCTCTGCTTGGGGCTACTTCAATTCGACACAAACCATAGCGATAGAACTTGGAACTACATTATTGTACCAAGTTTCAAAGCGCTAGCACAAACCGTATTTGTTTTAGAGTTCCAAATACATGTATCCATATAGGAGAAAACTGTGTGAAACCTGAACATGAAAACGGTTACTGCAAAGGAACGGTTTAACCTAGAAGAACGAAATTTGGTGAGCCAAGTGGGATTGGTGTTCTGATCATTACCTGCAAGTATCATCAAGATTGGGTGAAAAAATGTTTGCTGAGATTTCAGGAAACACGTTGTTGTTTGGAAGCTTGGCAACCCCTTTCAATGAAGGTGATTCTCGTCAGTCTCTGCTTGGGGCTACTTCAATAGGACACAAACCATAGCGATAGAACTTGGAACTACATTTTGTGCCAAGTTTCAAAGAGCTAGCACAAACCGTGTTTGATTTAGAGTTCCAACTACATGTATCCATATAGGAGAAAACAGAGTGAAACCTAAACATGAAAACGGTTACTGCAAAGGAATGGTTTAACCTAGAAGAACGAAATTTTTTGAGCCAAGAGGGATTGGTGTACTCATCATTACCTGCAAGTATCATCAAGATTGGGTGAAAAAATGTTGGCTGAGATTTCAGGAAATCGTAGTTTTTTGGAAGCTTGGCAACCCCTTTCAATGAAAGTGATTCTCGTCCGTCTCTGCTTGGGGCTACTTCCATAGGACACAAACCATAGCGATAGAACTTGGGACTACATTATTGTGCCAAGTTTCAAAGAGCTAGCACAATCCGTATTTGATTTAGAGTTCCAACTACATGTATCCATATAGGAGAAAACAGAGTGAAATCTGAACATGAAAACGGTTACTACAAAGGAACGGTTTAACCTAGAACAACGAAATTTGGTGAGCCAAGTGGGATTGGTGTTCTGATCATTACCTGCAAGTATCATCAAGATTGGGTGAAAAAATGTTTGCTGAGATTTCAGGAAACTCGTAGTTTTTTGGAAGCTTGGCAACCCCTTTAATGAAAGTGATTCTCGTCAGTGTCTGCTTGGGGCTACTTCAATTCGACACAAACCATAGTGATAGAACTTGGAACTACATTATTGTGCCAAGTTTCAAAGCGCCAGCACAAACCGTGTTTGATTTAGTGTTCCAACTACATGTATCCATATAGGAGAAAACAGAGTGAAACCTAAACATGAAAACGGTTACTGCAAACGAACGGTTTAAACTAGAAGAATGAAATTTGGTGAGCCAAGGTGGGCCTGGTGTATTGATCATTACCTGCAAGCATCATCAAGATTGGTGAAAAAATGTTTGCTGAGATTTCAGGATACTCGTAGTGTTTTTCGAAGCTTGGCAACCCCTTTCAATGAAAGTGATTCTCGTCACTCTCTGCTTGGGGCTACTTCAATTCGACACAAACCATAGCGATAGAACTTGGAACTACATTATTGTGCCAAGTTTCAAAGCACTAGCACAAACCGTATTTGTTTTAGAGTTCCAACTACATGTATCCATATAGGAGAAAACAGTGTGAAACCTGAACATGAAAACGGTTACTGCAAAGGAACGGTTTAACCTAGAAGAACGAAATTTGGTGAGCCAAGTGGGGATTGGTGTTCTGATCATTACCTGCAAGTATCATCAAGTTTGGGTGAAAAAATGTTTGCTGAGAATTCAGGAAACTCGTAGTTTTTTGGAAGCTTGGCAACCCCTTTCAATGAAAGTGATTCTCGTCAGTCTCTGCTTGGGGCTACTTCAATTGGACACAAACCATAGCGATAGAACTTGGAACTGCATTATTTTGCCAAGTTTCAAAGAGCTAGCACAAACCGTGTTTGATTTAGAGTTCCAACTACATGTATCCATAATGGAGAAAACAGAGTGAAAAATAAACATGAAAACGGTTACTGCAAAGGAACGGTTTAACCTAGAAGAGCGAAATTTGGTGAGCCAAGTGAGATTGGTGTACTGATCATTACCTGCCAGTATCATCAAGATTGGGTGAAAAAATGTTTACTGAGATTTCTAGAAACTCGTAATTTTTTGGAAGCTTGGCAACCCATTTCAATGCACGTGATTCTCGTTAGTCTCTGCTTGGGGCTACTTCAATAGGACACAATCCATAGCGATAGAACTTGGAACTACATTATTGTGCCAAGTTTCAAAGCCATAGCACAAACCGTATTTGATTTAGAGTTCCAAATACATGAATCCATTTAGGAGAAAACAGAGTCAAACATAAACATGAAAACAGTTACCTCAAAGGAACGGTTTAACATAGAAGAACGAAATTTGGTGAGCCAAGTGGGATTGGTGTACTGATCATTACCTGCCAGTATCATCCAGATTGGGTGAAAAAATGTTTGCTAAGAGTTCAGGAAATCGTAGTTTTTTGGAAGCTTGGCAACCCCTTTCAATGTAAGTGATTCTCATCAGTCTCTGCTTGGGGCTACTTCAATAGGACACAAACCATAGCGATAGAACTTGGAACTACATTATTGTGCCAAGTTTCAAAGAGCTAGCACAAACCGTGTTTGATTTAGAGTTCCAACTACATGTATCCATAAAGGAGAAAACAAAGTGAAACCTAAAAATGAAAACGTTTACTGCAAAGGAACGGTTTAACCTAGAGAACGAAATTTGGTGAGCCATGTGGGACTGGTGTACTGATCATTACCTGCAAGTATCATCAAGATTGGGTGAAAAAATGTTTGCTGAGATTTCAGGAAACTCGTAGTTTTTTGGAAGCTAGGCAACCCCATTCAATGAAAGTGATTCTCATCAGTCTCTGCTTGGGGCTACTTCAATAGGACACAAACCAAAGCGATAGAACTTGGAACTACATTATTGTGCCAAGTTTCAAAGAGGTAGCAAAAACCATGTTTGATTTAGGGTTCCAACTATATGTATCCATATAGGAGAAAACAGAGTGAAACCTAAACATGAAAACGTTTACTGCAAAGGAACGGTTTAACCTAGAAGAACGAAATTTGGTGAGCCAAGTGGGACTGGTGTACTGATCATTACCTGCAGATATCAGCAAGATTGGGTGAAAAAATGTTTGCTGAGATTTCAGGAAACACGTAGTTTTTTGGATGCTTGGCAACCCCTTTCCATGAAAGTGATTCTCATCAGTCTCTGCTTGGGGCTACTTCAATAGGACACAAACCACAGCGATAGAACTTGGAACTACATTATTGTGCCAAATTTCAAGCAGCTAGCACAAACCGTGTTTGATTTAGAGTTCCAACTACATGTATCCATATAGGAGAAAACAGTGAAACCTAACATGAAAACGGTTACTGCAAACGATCGGTTTAACCTAGAAGAACGAAATTTGGTGAGCCAAGTGCGATTGGAGTACTGATTATTACCTGCCAGTATCATCATGATTGGGTGAAAAAGGGTTAGCTGAGATTTCAAGAAACTCGTAGTTTTTTGGAAGCTTGGCAACCCCTTTCAATGAATGTGATTCTTGTCAGTCTCTGCTTGCGGCTACTTCCATAGGACACAAACCATAGCGATAGAACGTGGAACTACATTATTGTGCGAAGTTTCAAAGAGCTAGCGCAAACCATGTTTGATTTAGGGTTCCAACTACATGTGTCCATATAGGAGAAAACACAGTGAAACCTAAAAATGAAAACGTTTACTGCAAAGGAACGGTTTAACCTAGAAGAACGAAATTTGGTGAGCCAAGTAGGATTGGTGTACTGATCATTACCTGGCAGTATCATCAAGATTGGGTGAAAAAATCTTTGCTGAGATTTCAGGAAACTCGTAGTTTTTTGGAAGCTTGGCAACCCATTTCAATGAAAGTGATTCTCGTCAGTCTCTGCTTGGGGCTACTTCAATAGGACACAAACCATAGCGATAGAACTTGGAACTACATTATTGTGCCAAGTTTCAAAGAGCTAGCACAAACAGTGTTTGATTTAGAGTTCCAAATACATGTATCCATATAGGAGAAAACAGAGTGAAAAATAAACATGAAAACGGTTACTGCAAAGGAACGGTTTAACCTAGAAGAACGAAATTTGGTGAATCAAGTGGGATTGGTGTACGGATCATTACCTGCCAGTATCATCAAGATTGGGTGAAAAAATGTTTGCTGTGATTTCAGGAAATCGTAGTTTTTTGGAAGCTTGGCAACCCCTTTCAATGAAAGTGATTCTCATCAGTCTCTGCTTGGGGCTACTTCAATAGAACACAAAACCATAGCTATAGAACTTGGAACTACATTATTGAGTCAAGTTTCAAAGAGCTAGCACAAACCGCGTTTGTTTAAGAGTTCCAACAACATGTATCCATATAGGAGAAAACAGAGTGAAACCTAAACATGAAAACGGTTACTGCAAAGGAAAGGTTTAACCTAGAAGAACGAAATTTGGGGAGGCATGTTGGATTGGTGTACTGATCATTACCTGCAAGTATCATCAAGATTGGGTGAAAAAATGTTGGCTGAGATTTCAGGAAACTCGTAGATTTTTGGAAGCTTGGCAACACCTTTCAATGAAAGTGATTCTCGTCAGTCTCTGCTTGGGGCTACTTCAATTCGACACAAACCATAGTGATAGAACTTGGAACTACATTATTGTACCAAGTTTCAAAGCGCTAGCACAAACCGTATTTGTTTTAGAGTTCCAAATACATGTATCCATATAGGAGAAAACTGTGTGAAACCTGAACATGAAAACGGTTACTGCAAAGGAACGGTTTAATCTAGAAGAACGAAATTTGGTGAGCCAAGTGGGATTGGTGTATTGATCATTACCTGCAAGTATCATCAAGATTGGGTGAAAAAATGTTTGCTGGGATTTCAGGAAACACGTTGTTGTTTGGAAGCTTGGCAACCCCTTTCAATGAAGGTGATTCTCGTCAGTCTCTGCTTGGGGCTACTTCAATAGGACACAAACCATAGCGATAGAACTTGGAACTACATTTTGTGCCAAGTTTCAAAGAGCTAGCACCAAACCGTGTTTGATTTAGAGTTCCAACTACATGTATCCATATAGGAGAAAACAGAGTGAAACCTAAACATGAAAACGGTTACTGCAAAGGAATGTTTAACCTAGAAGAACGAAATTTTTTGAGCCAAGAGGGATGGGTGTACTCATCATTACCTGCAAGTATCATCAAGATTGGGTGAAAAAATGTTGGCTGAGATTTCAGGAAATCGTAGTTTTTTGGAAGCTTGGCAACCCCTTTCAATGAAAGTGATTCTCGTCCTTCTCTGCTTGGGGCTACTTCCATAGGACACAAACCATAGCGATAGAACTTGGGACTACATTATTGTGCCAAGTTTCAAAGAGCTAGCACAATCCGTATTTGATTTAGAGTTCCAACTACATGTATCCATATAGGAGAAAACAGAGTGAAATCTGAACATGAAAACGGTTACTACAAAGGAACGGTTTAACCTAGAAGAACGAAATTTGGTGAGCAAAGTGGGATTGGTGTTCTGATCATTACCTGCAAGTATCATCAAGATTGGGTGAAAAAATGTTTGCTGAGATTTCAGGAAACTCGTAGTTTTTTGGAAGCTTGGCAACCCCTTTAATGAAAGTGATTCTCGTCAGTGTCTGCTTGGGGCTACTTCAATTCGACACAAACCATAGCGATAGAACTTGGAACTACATTATTGTGCCAAGTTTCAAAGCGCCAGCACAAACCGTGTTTGATTTAGTGTTCCAACTACATGTATCCATATAGGAGAAAACAGAGTGAAACCTAAACATTAAAACGGTTACTGCAAACGAACGGTTTAACCTAGAAGAATGAAATTTGGTGAGCCAAGTGGGCCTGGTGTATTGATCATTACCTGCAAGCATCATCAAGATTGGTGAAAAAATGTTTGCTGAGATTTCAGGATACTCGTAGTGTTTTTCGAAGCTTGGCAACCCCTTTCAATGAAAGTGATTCTCGTCACTCTCTGCTTGGGGCTACTTCAATTCGACACAAACCATAGCGATAGAACTTGGAACTACATTATTGTGCCAAGTTTCAAAGCACTAGCACAAACCGTATTTGTTTTAGAGTTCCAACTACATGTATCCATATAGGAGAAAACAGTGTGAAACCTGAACATGAAAACGGTTACTGCAAAGGAACGGTTTAACCTAGACGAACGAAATTTGGTGAGCCAAGTGGGATTGGTGTTCTGATCATTACCTGCAAGTATCATCAAGTTTGGGTGAAAAAATGTTTGCTGAGAATTCAGGAAACTCGTAGTTTTTTGGAAGCTTGGCAACCCCTTTCAATGAAAGTGATTCTCGTCAGTCTCTGCTTGGGGCTACTTCAATTGGACACAAACCATAGCGATAGAACTTGGAACTGCATTATTTTGCCAAGTTTCAAAGAGCTAGCACAAACCGTGTTTGATTTAGAGTTCCAACTACATGTATCCATAATGGAGAAAACAGAGTGAAAAATAAACATGAAAACGGTTACTGCAAAGGAACGGTTTAACCTAGAAGAGCGAAATTTGGTGAGCCAAGTGAGATTGGTGTACTGATCATTACCTGCCAGTATCATCAAGATTGGGTGAAAAAATGTTTACTGAGATTTCTAGAAACTCGTAATTTTTGGAAGCTTGGCAACCCATTTCAATGCACGTGATTCTCGTCAGTCTCTGCTTGGGGCTACTTCAATAGGACACAATCCATAGCGATAGAACTTGGAACTACATTATTGTGCCAAGTTTCAAAGCCATAGCACAAACCGTATTTGATTTAGAGTTCCAAATACATGAATCCATTTAGGAGAAAACAGAGTCAAACATAAACATGAAAACAGTTACCTCAAAGGAACGGTTTAACATAGAAGAACGAAATTTGGTGAGCCAAGTGGGATTCGTGTACTGATCATTACCTGCCAGTATCATCCAGATTGGGTGAAAAAATGTTTGCTAAGAGTTCAGGAAATCGTAGTTTTTTGGAAGCTTGGCAACCCCTTTCAATGTAAGTGATTCTCATCAGTCTCTGCTTGGGGCTACTTCAATAGGACACAAACCATAGCGATAGAACTTGGAACTACATTATTGTGCCAAGTTTCAAAGAGCTAGCACAAACCGTGTTTGATTTAGAGTTCCAACTACATGTATCCATAAAGGAGAAAACAAAGTGAAACCTAAAAATGAAAACGTTTACTGCAAAGGAACGGTTTAACCTAGAGAACGAAATTTGGTGAGCCATGTGGGACTGGTGTACTGATCATTACCTGCAAGTATCATCAAGATTGGGTGAAAAAATGTTTGCTGAGATTTCAGGAAACTCGTAGTTTTTTGGAAGCTAGGCAACCCTTTCAATGAAAGTGATTCTCATCAGTCTCTGCTTGGGGCTACTTCAATAGGACACAAACCAAAGCGATAGAACTTGGAACTACATTATTGTGCCAAGTTTCAAAGAGGTAGCAAAAACCATGTTTGATTTAGGGTTCCAACTATATGTATCCATATAGGAGAAAACAGTGAAACCTAACATGAAAACGGTTACTGCAAACGATCGGTTTAACCTAGAAGAACGAAATTTGGTGAGCCAAGTGCGATTGGTGTACTGATTATTACCTGCCAGTATCATCATGATTGGGTGAAAAAGGGTTAGCTGAGATTTCAAGAAACTCGTAGTTTTTTGGAAGCTTGGCAACCCCTTTCAAGGAATGTGATTCTTGTCAGTCTCTGCTTGCGGCTACTTCCATAGGACACAAACCATAGCGATAGAACTTGGAACTACATTATTGTGCCAAGTTTCAAAGAGCTAGCACAAACCATGTTTGATTTAGGGTTCCAACTACATGTGTCCATATAGGAGAAAACACAGTGAAACCTAAAAATGAAAACGTTTACTGCAAAGGAACGGTTTAACCTAGAAGAACGAAATTTGGTGAGCCAAGTAGCATTGGTGTACTGATCATTACCTGGCAGTATCATCAAGATTGGGTGAAAAAATCTTTGCTGAGATTTCAGGAAACTCGTAGTTTTTTGGAAGCTTGGCAACCCATTTCAATGAAAGTGATTCTCGTCAGTCTCTGCTTGGGGCTACTTCAATAGGACACAAACCATAGCGATAGAACTTGGAACTACATTATTGTGCCAAGTTTCAAAGAACTAGCACAAACAGTGTTTGATTTAGAGTTCCAAATACATGTATCCATATAGGAGAAAACAGAGTGAAAAATAAACATGAAAACGGTTCCTGCAAAGGAACGGTTTAACCTAGAAGAACGAAATTTGGTGAGCCAAGTGGGATTGGTGTACTGATCATTACCTGCCAGTATCATCAAGTTTGGGTGAAAAAATGTTTGCTGAGATTTCAGGAAACTCGTAATTTTTTGGAAGCTTGGCAACCCCTTTCAATGAAAGTGATTCTTGTCAGTTTCTGCTTTCGGCTACTTCAATAGGACACAAACCACAGCGATAGAACTTGGAACTACATTATTGTGCCAAGTTTCAAAGAGCTAGCACAAACCGTGTTTGATTTAGAGTTCCAACTACATGTATCCATATAGGAGAAAACAGAGTGAAACCTAAACATGAAAACGGTTACTGCAAACGAACGGTTTAACCTAGAAGAACGAAATTTGGTGAGTCAAGTGGGATTGGTGTATTGATCATTACCTGCCAGTATCATCAAGATTTTTTGAAATAGGGTTAGCTGAGACTTCAGGATACTCGTAGTTTTTTGGAAGCTTGGCAACCCCTTTCAATGAAAGTGATTCTTGTCAGTCTCTGCTTGCGCCTACTTCAATAGGTCACAAACCATAGCGATAGAACTTGGAACTACATTATTGTGCCAAGTTTCAAAGAGCTAGCACAAACCGTGTTTGATTTAGAGTTCCAACTACATGTATCCATATAGGAGAAAACAGAGTGAAACCTAAACATGAAAACGGTTCCTGCAAAGGAACTGTTAAACCTAGAAGAACGAAATTTGGTGAGCCACGTGGGACTGGTGTACTGATCATTACCTGCAAGTATCATCAAGTTTGGGTGAAAAAATGTTTGCTGAGATTTCAGGAAATCGTAGTTTTTTGGAAGCTTGGCAACCCCTTTCAATGAAAGTGATTCTCGTCAGTCTCTGCTTGGGGCCACTTCAATAGGACACAAACCATAGCGATAGAACATTGAACTGCATTATTGTGCAAAGTTTCAAAGAGCTAGCACAAACCGTGTTTGATTTAGAGTTCCAAATACATGTATCCATGTAGGAGAAAACAGAGTGAAACCTAAACATGAAAACGGATACTGGAAAGGAAGGGTTTAACCTAGAAGAACGAAATTTGGTGAGCCAAGTGGGACTGGTGTACTGATCATTACCTACAAGTATCATCAAGATTGGGTGAAAAATATTTGCTGAGATTTCAGGAAACTCGTAGTTTTTTGGAAGCTTGGCAACCCCTTTCAATTAAACTTATTCTCGTCAGTCTCTGCTTGGGGCTACTTCAATAGGACACAAACCATAGCGATAGAACTTGGAACTACATTATTGTGCCAAGTTTCAAAGCCATAGCACAAACCGTATTTGATTTAGAGTTCCAACTACAAGTATCCATATAGGAGAAAACAGAGTGAAACCTAAACATGAAAACAGTTACTGCAAAGGAACGGTTTAACCTAGAAGAACGGAATTTGGTGAGCCAAGTGGGATTGGTGTACTGATCATTACCTGCAAGTATCATCAAGATTGGGTGAAAAAATGTTTGCTGAGATTTCAGGAAACTCGTAGTTTTTTGGAAGCGTGGCCACCCCTTTCAATGAAAGGGATTCTCGTCAGTCTCTGCTTGGAGCTACTTCCATAGGACACAAACCATCACGATAGAACTTGGAACTACATTATTGTGCCAAGTGTCAATGAGCTAGCACAAACCGTGTTTGATTTAGATTTCCAACTACATGTATCCATATAGAAGAATACAGAGTGAAACCTAAACATGAAAAGGGTTACTGCAAAGAAACGGTTTATCCTAGAACGAAATTTGGTGAGCCAAGTGGGATTGGTGTACTAATCATTACCTGCCAGTATCATCAAGATTGGGTGAAAAAATGTTTGCTGAGATTTCAGGAAACTCGTAATTTTTTCTAAGCTTGGCAACCCCTTTCAATGAAAGTGATTCTCGTCAGTCTCTGCTTGGGCTACTTCAATAGGACACAAACCATAGCGATAGAACTTGGAACTACATTATTGTGCCAAGTTTCAAACCCATAGCAGAAACCATATTTGATTTAGAGTTCCAACTACATGAATCCATATAGGAGAAAACAGAGTCAAACCTAAACATGAAAAGAGTTACCTCAAAGGAACGGTTTAACCTAGAAGAACGAAATTTGGTGAGCCAACTGGGATTGGTGTACTTATCATTACCTGCAAGTATCATCAAGATTGGGTAAAAAAATGTTTGCTGAGATTTCAGGAAACTCGCAGTTTTTTGGAAGCTTGGCAAACCCTTTCAATGAAAGTGATTCTCGTCAGTCTCTGCTTGGGGCTACTTCAATAGGACACAAACCATAGCGATAGAACTTGGAACTACATTATTGTGCCAAGTTTCAAAGCCATAGCACAAACCGTATTGGATTTAGAGTTCCAACTACATGTATCCATATAGGAGAAAACAGAGTCAAAAATAAACATGAAAACAGTTACCTCAAAGGAACGGTTTAACCTAGAAGAACGAATATTGGTGAGCCAAGTGGGATTGGTGTACTGATCATTACCTGCAAGTATCATGAAGATTGGGTGAAAAAATGTTTGCTGAGATTTCAGGAAACTCGTAGTTTTTTGGAAGCTTGCCCACCCCTTTCAATGAAAGTGATTCTCGACAGTCTCTGCTTTCGGCTACTTCAATAGGACACAAACCATAGCAATAGAACTTGGAACTACATTATTGTGCCAAGTTTCAAAGAGCTAGCACAAACCGTGTTTGATTTAGAGTTCCAACTACATGTATCCATATAGGAGAAAACAGAGTGAAACCTAAAAATGAAAACGGTTACTGCAAACGAACGGATTAACCTAGAAGAACGAAATTTGGTGAGTCAAGTGGGATTGGTGTACTGATCATTACCTGCCAGTATCATCAAGATTGGGTGAAAAAGGGTTAGGTGAGATGTCAGGAAACTCGTAGTGTTTTGGAAGCTCGGCAACCCCTTTCAATGAAAGTGATTCTTGTCAGTCTCTGCTTGCGCCTACTTCAATAGGACACAAACCATAGCGATAGAACTTGGACCTACATTATTGTGCCAAGTTTCAAAGAGCTAGCACAAACCGTGTTTGATTTAGAGTTCCAACTACATGTATCCATATAGGAGAAAACAGCGTGAAACCTAAACATGAAAACGGTTACTGCAAAGGAACTGTTAAACCTAGAAGAACGAAATTTGGTGAGCCAAGTGGGATTGGTGTACGGATCATTACCTGCAAGTATCATCAAGATTGGGTGAAAAAATGTTTGCTGAGATTTCAGGAAATCGTAGTTTTTTGGAAGCTTGGCAACCCCTTTCAATGAAAGTTATTCTGGACTCTCTCTGCTTGGGGCCACTTCAATAGGACACAAACCATAGCGATAGAACTTGGAACTACATTACTGTGGCAAGTTCCAAAGAGGTAGCACAAACCGTGTTTGATTTAGAGTTCCAACTACATGTATCAATATAGGAGAAAACAGAGTGAAACCTAAACATGAAAACGGTTACTGCAAACGAACGGTTTAACCTAGAAGAACGAAATTTGGTGAGTCAAGTGGGATTGGTGTACTGATCATTACCTGCCAGTATCATCAAGATTGGGTGAAAAAGGGTTAGGTGAGATTTCAGGAAACTCGTAGTTTTTTGGAAGCTTGGAAACCCCTTTCAATGAAAGTGATTCTTGTCAGTCTCTGCTTGCGCCTACTTCAATAGGACAGAAACCATAGCGATAGAACTTGGACCTACATTATTGTGCCAAGTTTCAAAGAGCTAGCACAAACCGTGTTTGATTTAGAGTTCCAACTACATGTATCCATATAGGAGAAAACAGCGTGAAACCTAAACATGAAAACGGTTACTGCAAAGGAACTGTTAAACCTAGAAGAACGAAATTTGGTGAGCCAAGTGGGATTGGTATACTGATCATTACCTGCAAGTATCATCAAGATTGGGTGAAAAAATGTTTGCTGAGATTTCAGGAAATCGTAGTTTTTTGGAAGCTTCGCAACCCCTTTCAATGAAAGTGATTCTCGTCAGTCTCTGCTTGGGGCCACTTCCATAGGACACAAACCATAGCGATAGAACTTGGAACTACATTATTGTGCCATGTTTCAAACAGCTAGCACAAACCGTGTTTGATTTAGAGTTCCAAATACATGTATCCATATAAGAGAAAACAGAGTGAAACCTAAACATGAAAACGGATACTGGAAAGGAAGGGTTTAACCTAGAAGAACGAAATTTGGTGAGCCAATTGGGACTGGTGTACTGATCATTACCTGCCAGTATCATCAAGATTGGGTGAAAAAATATTTTCTGAGATTTCAGGAAACTCGTAGTTTTTTGGAAGCTTGGCAACCCTTTCAATGAAAGTGATTCTAGTTAGTCTCTGCTTGGGGCTACTTCCAAAGACACAAACCATCACGATAGAACTTGGAACTACATTATTGTGCCAAGTGTCAATGAGCTAGCACAAACCGTGTTTGATTTAGAGTTCCAACTACATGTATCCATATAGAAAAAAACAGAGTGAAACCTAAACATGAAAACGGTTACTGCAAAGGAACGGTTTCACCTAGAATAACGAAATTTGGTGAGCCAAGTGGGATTGGTGTACTGATCATTACCTGCAAGTATCATCAAGATTGGGTGAAAAAATGTTTGCTGAGATTTCAGGAAACTCGTAGTTTTTTGGAAGCTTGGCAACCCCTTTCAATGAAAGGGATTCTCGTCAGTCTGTGCTTGGAGCTACTTCCATAGGACACAAAGCATAGTGATAGAACTTGGAACTACATTATTGTGCCAAGTTTCAAAGAGCTAGCACAAACCGTGTTTGATTTAGAGTTCCAACTACATGTATCCATGTAGGAGAAAACAGAGTGAAACCTAAACATGAAAACGGTTACTGCAAAGGAACGGTTTAACCTAGAAGAACAAAATTTGGTGAGCCAAGTGGGATTGGTGTACTGATCATTACCAGCCAGTATCATCAAGATTGGGTGAAAAAATGTTTGCTGAGATTTCAGGAACTCTTAGTTTATTGGAAGCTTCTCAACCACTTTCAACGAAAGTTATTCTCGTCAGTCTCTGCTTGGGGCTACTTCAATAGGACACAAACCATAGCGATAGAACTTGAAACTACATTATTTTGCCAAGTTTCAAAGAGCTAGCACAAACTGTGTTTGATTTAGAGTTCCAACTACATGTATCCATATAGGAGAAAACAGAGTGAAACCTAAACATGAAAACGGTTACTGCAAACGAACGGTTTAACCTAGAGAAAACCATACTTGGTGAGCCAAGTGGGATTGGTGTACTGATCATTACCTGCCAGTATCATCAAGATTGGCTGAAAAAGGGTAAGCTGAGATTTCAGGAAACTCGTAGTTTTTTGGAAGCTTGGCAACCCCTTTCAATGAAAGTGATTCTTCTCAGTCTCTGCTTTCGGCTACTTCAATAGTACACAAACCATAGTGATAGAACTTGGAACTACATTATTGTGCCAAGTTTCAAAGAGCTAGCAAAAACCGTATTTGATTCAGAGTTCCAACTACATGTATCCATAGAGGAGAAAACAGAGTGAAACCTAAACATGAAAACGGTTACTGCAAAGGAACTGTTTAACCTAGAAGAACGGAATTTGGTGAGCCAAGTGGGATTGGTGTACTGATCATTACCTGCAAGTATCATCAAGATTGGGTGAAAAAGTGTTTGCTGAGATTTCAGGAAATCGTAGTTTTTTGGAAGCTTGGCAACCCCTTTCAATGAAACTGATTCTCGTCAGTCTCTGCTTAGGGCTACTTCCATAGGACACAAACCATCACGATAGAACTTGGAACTGCATTATTGTGCCAAGTTTCAAAGAGCTAGCACAAACCGTGTTTGATTTAGAGTTCCAAGTACATATATCCATATAGAAGAAAACAGAGTGAACCCTAAACATGAAAACGGTTACTGCAAAGGAACGGTTTATCCTAGAACGAAATTTGGTGAGCCAAGTGGGATTGGTGTACTGATCATTACCTGCCAGTATCATCAAGAGTGGGTTAAAAAATGTTTGCTGAGATTTCAGGAAACTCGTAATTTTTTCTAAGCTTGGCAACGCCTTTCAAGGAAAGTGATTCTCGTCAGTCTCTGCTCGGGGCTACTTCAATAGGACACAAACCATAGCGATAGAACTTGGAACTTCATTATTGTGCCAAGTTTCAAAGAGCTAGCACAAACCGTGTTTGATTTAGAGTTCCAAATACATGTATCCATAGAGGAGAAAACAGAGTGAAACCTAAACATGAAAACGGTTACTGCAAAGGAAGGGTTTAACCTAGAAGAACAAAATTTGGTGAGCCAAGTGGGATTGGTGTACTGATCATTACCTGCCAGTATCATCAAGATTGGGTGAAAAAATGTTTGCTGAGATTTCAGGATACTCATAGTGTTTTGGATGCGTGGCAACCCCTTTCAATGAAAGTGATTCTCGTCAGTCTCTGCTTGGGGCTACTTCCATAGGACACAAACCATCAAGATAGAACTTGGTACTACATTATTGTGCCAAGTTTCAAAGAGCTAGCACAAACCGTGTTTGATTTATAGTTCGATCTACAT
Source organism: Urocitellus parryii (assembly GCF_045843805.1). Lineage (NCBI taxonomy): Eukaryota > Metazoa > Chordata > Mammalia > Rodentia > Sciuridae > Urocitellus > Urocitellus parryii. The sequence continues at coordinate 13,658 of NW_027552842.1, read as the reverse complement.
GTATCCATGTAGAAGAAAAAAGAGTGAAACCTAAACATGAAAAGGGTTACTGCAAAGGAACTGTTTATCCTAGAAGAAGGAAATTTGGTGAGCCAAGTGGGATTGGTGTACTGATCATTACCTGCCAGTATCATCAAGATTGGGTGAAAAAATGTTTGCTGAGATTTCAGGAAACTCGTGATTTTTTCTAAGTTTGGCAACCCCTTTCAATGAAAGTGATTCTCGTCAGTCTCTGCTGGGGGCTACTTCAATAGGACACAAACCCATAGCGATAGAACTTGGAACTACATTATTGTGCCAAGTTTCAAAGCCATAGCAGAAACCATATTTGATTTAGAGTTCCAACTACATGAATCCATATAGGAGAAAACAGAGTCAAACCTAAACATGAAAACAGTTGCCTCAAAGGAACGGTTTATCCTAGAAGAACGAAATTTGGTGAGCCAAGTGGGATTGGTGTACTGATCATTACCCGCCAGTATTATCAAGATTGGGTGAAAAAATGTTTGCTGAGATTTCAGGAAACTCTTAGTTTTTTGGAAGCTTGTCAACCCCTTTCAGCGAAAGTGATTCTTGTCAGTCTCTGCTTGGGGCTACTTCCATAGGACACAAACCATCCCGATAGAACTTGGAACTACATTATTGTGCCAAGATTCAAAGAGCTAGCACAAACCGTGTTTGATTTATAGTTCCAACTACATGTATCCATGTAGAAGAAAACAGAGTGAAACCTAAACATGAAAACGGTTACTGCAAAGGAATGGTTTAACCTAGAAGAACGAAATTTGGTGAGCCAAGTGGGATTGGTGTACTGATGTACTGATCATTACCTGCAAGTATCATGAAGATTGGGTGAAAAAATGTTTGCTGAGATTTCAGGAAACTCGTAGTTCTTTGGAAGCTTGGCAACCCCTTTCAATGAAAGTGATTCTCGTCAGTCTCTGCTGGGGGCTACTTCAATAGGACACAAACCATAGCGATAGAACTTGGAACTACATTATTGTGCCAAATTTCAAAGCCATAGCAGAAACCATATTTGATTTAGAGTTCCAACTACATGAATCCATAGAGGAGAAAACAGAGTCAAACCTAAACATGAAAACAGTTACCTCAAAGGAACGGTTTAACCTAGAAGAACGAAATTTGGTGAGCCAAGTGGGATTGGTGTACTGATCATTACCTGCCAGTATCATCAAGATTGGGTGAAAAAATGTTTGCTGAGATTTCAGGAAACTCGTAGTTTTTTGGAAGCTTGGCAACCCCTTTCAATGAAAGGGATTCTCGTCAGTCTCTGCTTGGAGCTACTTCCATAGGACACAAACCATAGCGATAGAACTTGGAACTACATTATTGTGCCAAGTTTCAAAGAGCTAGCACAAACCGTGTTTGATTTAGAGTTCCAACTACATGTATCCATATAGGAGAAAACAGAGTGAATCGTAAACATGAAAACGGTTACTGCAAAGGAACGGTTTAACCTAGAAGAATGAAATTTGGTGAGCCAAGTGGGATTGGTGTACTGATCATTACCCTCCAGTATCATCAAGATTGGCTGAAAAAATGTTTGCTGAGATTTCAGGAAACTCTTAGTTTATTGGAAGCTTGTCAACCCCTTTCAACGAAAGTGATTCTCGTCAGTCTCTGCTTGGGGCTACTTCAATAGGACACAAACCATAACGATAGAACTTGGAACTTCATTATTTTGCCAAGTTTCAAAGAGCTAGCACAAACCGTGTTTGATTTAGAGTTCCAACTACATGTATCCATATAGGAGAAAACAGAGTGAAACCTAAACATGAAAACGGTTACTGCAAATGAACGGTTTAACCTAGAAAACGAAACTTGGTGAGCCAAGTGGGATTGGTGTACTGATCATTACCTGCCAGTGGCAACCCCTTTCAATGAAAGTGATTTCTCGTCAGTCTCTGCTTAGGGCTACTTCCATAGGACACAAACCATCACGATAGAACTTGGAACTACATTATTGTGCCAAGTTTCAATGAGCTAGCACAAACCGTGTTTTATTTACAGTTCCAACTACATGTATCCATATAGAAGAAAACAGAGTGAACCCTATACATGAAAACGGTTACTGCAAAGGAACGGTTTATCCTAGAAGGAAATTTGGTGAGCCAGGTGGGATTGGTGTACTGATCATTACCTTCCAGTATCATCAAGAGTGGGTGAAAAAATGTTTGCTGAGATTTCAGGAAACTCGTAGTTTTTTCTAAGCTTGGCAACCCCTTTCAATGAAAGTGATTCTCGTCAGTCTCTGCTGGGGGCTACTTCAATAGGACACAAACCATAGCGATAGAACTTGGAACTTCATTATGGTGCCAAGTTTCAAAGAGCTAGCACAAACCGTTGTTTGATTAAGAGTTCCAACTAAATGTATCCATAGATGAGAAAACAGAGTGAAACCTAAAAATTAAAACGGTTACTGCAAAGGAAGGGTTTAACCTAGAAGAACAAAATTTGGTGAGCCAAGTGGGATTGGTGTACTGATCATTACCTGCCAGTATCATCAAGATTGGGTGAAAAAATGTTTGCTGAGATTTCAGGATACTCGTAGTGTTTTGGATGCGTGGCAACCCCTTTCAATGAAAGTGATTCTCGTAAGTCTCTGCTTGGGGCTACTTCCATAGGACACAAACCATAGCGATAGAACTTGGAACTACATTATTGTGCCAAGTTTCAAAGAGCTAGCACAAACCGTGTTTGATTTAGAGTTCCAACTACATGTATCCATATAGGAGAAAACAGAGTGAAACCTAAACATGAAAACGGTTACTGCAAAGGAACCGTTTAACCTAGAAGAACGAAATTTGTTGAGCTCAGTGGGATTGGTGTACTGATCATTACCCGCCAGTATTATCAAGATTGGGTGAAAAAATGTTTGCTGAGATTTCAGGAAACTCTTAGTTTTTTGGAAGCTTGTAAACCCCTTTCAGCGAAAGTGATTCTTGTCAGTCTCTGCTTGGGGCTACTTCAATAGGACACAAACCATAGCGATAGAACTTGGAACTACATTATTGTGCCAAGTTTCAAAGCCATAGCACAAACCGTATTTGATTTAGAGTTCCAACTACATATATCCATATATGAGAAAACAGAGTCAAACCTAAACATGAAAACAGTTACTGCAAAGGAACGGTTTAACCTAGAAGAACGGAATTTGGTGAGCCAAGTGGGATTGGTGTACTGATCATTACCCGCCAGTATCATCAAGATTTGGTGAAAAAATGTTAGCTGAGATTTCAGGAAACTCTTAGTTTTTTGGAAGCTTGTCAACCCCTTTCAACGAAAGTGATTCTCGTCAGTCTCTGCTTGGGGCTACATCAATAGGACACAAACCATAGCGATAGAACTTGGAACCACATTATTTTGCCAAGTTTCAAAGAGCTAGCACAAACCGTGTTTGATTTAGAGTTCCAACTACATGAATCCATAAAGGAGAAAACAGAGTGAAGCCTAAACATGAAAACGGTTACTGCAAAGGAACGGTTTAACCTAGAAGAACGAAACTTGGTGAGCCAAGTGGGATTTTTGTACTGATCATTACCTGCCAGTATCATCAAGACTGGCTGAAAAAGGGTAAGCTGAGATTTCAGGAAACTCGTAGTTTTTTGGAAGCTTGCAACCCCTTTCAATGAAAGTGATTCTTCTCTGTCTCTGCTTTCGGCTACTTCAATAGGACACAAACCATCACGATAGAACTTGGAACTACATTATTGTGCCAAGTTTCAAAGAGCTAGCATAAACCGTATTTGATTTAGAGTTCCAACTACATGTATCCATAGAGGAGAAACAGAGTGAAACCTAAACATGAAAACGGTTACTGCAAAGGAACTGTTTAACCTAGAAGAACGGAATTTGGTGAGCCAAGTGGGATTGGTGTACTGATCATTACCTGCAAGTATCATGAAGATTGGGTGAAAAAATGTTTGCTGAGATTTCAGGAAACTCGTAGTTTTTTGGAAGCTTGGCAACCCTTTCAATGAAACTGATTCTCGTCAGTCTCTGCTTAGGGCTACTTCCATAGGACACAAACCATCACGATAGAACTTGGAACTACATTATTGTGCCAAGTTTCAAAGAGCTAGCACAAACCGTGTTTGATTTAGAGTTCCAACTACATGTATCCATATAGAAGAAAACAGAGTGAACCCTAAACATGAAAACGGTTACTGCAAAGTAACGGTTTATCCTAGAACGAAATTTGGTGAGCCAAGTGGGATTGGTGTACTGATCATTACCTGCCAGTATCATCAAGAGTGGGTGAAAAAATGTTTGCTGAGATTTCAGGAAACTCGTAATTTTTTCTAAGCTTGGCAACCCCTTTCAATGAAAGTGATTCTCGTCAGTCTCTGCTTGGGGCTACTTCAATAGGACACAAACCATATCGATAGAACATGGAACTTCATTATTGTGCCAAGTTTCAATGAGCTAGCACAAACCGTGTTTGATTTAGAGTTCCAACTACATGTATCCATATAGAAAAAAAAACAGAGAGAAACCTAAACATGAAAACGGTTACTGCAAAGGAACGGTTTAACCTAGAAGAACGAAATTTGGTGAGCCAAGTGGGATTGGTGTACTGATCATTACCTGCCAGTATCATCAAGATTGGGTGAAAAATGTTTGCTGAGATTTCAGGAAACTCGTAGTTTTTTGGAAGCTTGGCAACCCCTTTCAATGAAAGGGATTCTCGTCAGTCTCTGCTTGGAGCTACTTCCATAGGACACAAACCATAGCGATAGAACTGGAACTACATTATTGTGCCAAGTTTCAAAGAGCTAGCACAAACCGTGTTTGATTTAGAGTTCCAACTACATGTATCCATATAGGAGAAAACAGAGTGAATCCTAAACATGAAAACGGTTACTGCAAAGGAACGGTTTAACCTAGAAGAATGAAATTTGGTGAGCCAAGTGGGATTGGTGTACTGATCATTACCCGCCAGTATCATCAAGATTGCCTGAAAAAATGTTTGCTGAGATTTCAGGAAACTTTAGTTTATTGGAAGCTTGTCACCCCTTTCAACGAAAGTGATTCTCGTCAGTCTCTGCTTGGGGCTACTTCAATAGGACACAAACCATAACGATAGAACTTGGAACTTCATTATTTTGCCAAGTTTCAAAGAGCTAGCACAAACCGTGTTTGATTTAGAGTTCCAACTACATGTATCCATATAGGAGAAAACAGAGTGAAACCTATACATGAAAACGGTTACTGCAAATGAACGGTTTAACCTAGAAAACGAAACTTGGTGAGCCAAGTGGGATTGGTGTACTGATCATTACCTGCCAGTGGCAACCCCTTTCAATGAAAGTGATTCTCGTCAGTCTCTGCTTAGGGCTACTTCCATAGGACACAAACATCACGATAGAACTTGGAACTACATTATTGTGCCAAGTTTCAATGAGCTAGCACAAACCGTGTTTTATTTACAGTTCCAACTACATGTATCCATATAGAAGAAAACAGAGTGAACCCTATACATGAAAACGGTTACTGCAAAGGAACGGTTTATCCTAGAAGGAAATTTGGTGAGCCAAGTGGGATTGGTGTACTGATCATTACCTTCCAGTATCATCAAGAGTGGGTGAAAAAATGTTTGCTGAGATTTCAGGAAACTCGTAGTTTTTTCTAAGCTTGGCAACCCCTTTCAATGAAAGTGATTCTCGTCAGTCTCTTCTGGGGCTACTTCAATAGGACACAAACCATAGCGATAGAACTTGGAACTTCATTATGGTGCCAAGTTTCAAAGAGCTAGCACAAACCGTGTTTGATTTAGAGTTCCAACTAAATGTATCCATAGATGAGAAAACAGAGTGAAACCTAAAAATTAAAACGGTTACTGCAAAGGAAGGGTTTAACCTAGAAGAACAAAATTTGGTGAGCCAAGTGGGATTGGTGTACTGATCATTACCTGCCAGTATCATCAAGATTGGGTGAAAAAATGTTTGCTGAGATTTCAGGATACTCGTAGTGTTTTGGATGCGTGGCAACCCCTTTCAATGAAAGTGATTCTCGTAAGTCTCTGCTTGGGGCTACTTCCATAGGACACAAACCATAGCGATAGAACTTGGAACTACATTATTGTGCCAAGTTTCAAAGAGCTAGCACAAACCGTGTTTGATTTAGAGTTCCAACTACATGTATCCATATAGGAGAAAACAGAGTGAAACCTAAACATGAAAACGGTTACTGCAAAGGAACCGTTTAACCTAGAAGAACGAAATTTGTTGAGCTCAGTGGGATTGGTGTACTGATCATTACCCGCCAGTATTATCAAGATTGGGTGAAAAAATGTTTGCTGAGATTTCAGGAAACTCTTAGTTTTTTGGAAGCTTGTAAACCCCTTTCAGCGAAAGTGATTCTTGTCAGTCTCTGCTTGGGGCTACTTCAATAGGACACAAACCATAGCGATAGAACTTGGAACTACATTATTGTGCCAAGTTTCAAAGCCATAGCACAAACCGTATTTGATTTAGAGTTCCAACTACATATATCCATATATGAGAAAACAGAGTCAAACCTAAACATGAAAACAGTTACTGCAAAGGAACGGTTTAACCTAGAAGAACGGAATTTGGTGAGCCAAGTGGGATTGGTGTACTGATCATTACCCGCCAGTATCATCAAGATTTGGTGAAAAAATGTTAGCTGAGATTTCAGGAAACTCTTAGTTTTTGGAAGCTTGTCAACCCCTTTCAACGAAAGTGATTCTCGTCAGTCTCTGCTTGGGGCTACATCAATAGGACACAAACCATAGCGATAGAACTTGGAACCACATTATTTTGCCAAGTTTCAAAGAGCTAGCACAAACCGTGTTTGATTTAGAGTTCCAACTACATGTATCCATAAAGGAGAAAACAGAGTGAAGCCTAAACATGAAAACGGTTACTGCAAAGGAACGGTTTAACCTAGAAGAACGAAACTTGGTGAGCCAAGTGGGATTGGTGTACTGATCATTACCTGCCAGTATCATCAAGACTGGCTGAAAAAGGTAAGCTGAGATTTCAGGAAACTCGTAGTTTTTTGGAAGCTTGGCAACCCCTTTCAATGAAAGTGATTCTTCTCTGTCTCTGCTTTCGGCTACTTCAATAGGACACAAACCATCACGATAGAACTTGGAACTACATTATTGTGCCAAGTTTCAAAGAGCTAGCATAAACCGTATTTGATTTAGAGTTCCAACTACATGTATCCATAGAGGAGAAAACAGAGTGAAACCTAAACATGAAAACGGTTACTGCAAAGGAACTGTTTAACCTAGAAGAACGGAATTTGGTGAGCCAAGTGGATTGGTGTACTGATCATTACCTGCAAGTATCATGAAGATTGGGTGAAAAAATGTTTGCTGAGATTTCAGGAAACTCGTAGTTTTTTGGAAGCTTGGCAACCCCTTTCAATGAAACTGATTCTCGTCAGTCTCTGCTTAGGGCTACTTCCATAGGACACAAACCATCACGATAGAACTTGGAACTACATTATTGTGCCAAGTTTCAAAGAGCTAGCACAAACCGTGTTTGATTTAGAGTTCCAACTACATGTATCCATATAGAAGAAAACAGAGTGAACCCTAAACATGAAAACGGTTACTGCAAAGTAACGGTTTATCCTAGAACGAAATTTGGTGAGCCAAGTGGATTGGTGTACTGATCATTACCTGCCAGTATCATCAAGATTGGGTGAAAAAATGTTTGCTGAGATATCAGGAAACTCGTAATTTTTTCTAAGCTTGGCAACCCCTTTCAATGAAAGTGATTCTCGTCAGTCTCTGCTTGGGGCTACTTCAATAGGACACAAACCATATCGATAGAACATGGAACTTCATTATTGTGCCAAGTTTTCAAAGAGCTAGCACAAACGTGTTTGATTTAGAGTTCCAACTACATGTATCCATAGAGGAGAAAACAGAGTGAAACCTAATCATGAAAACGGTTACTGCAAAGGAACGGTTTATCCTAGAAGAAGGAAATTTGGTGAGCCAAGTGGGATTGGTGTACTGATCATTACCTGCCAGCATCATCAAGTTTGGGTGAAAAAATGTTTGCTGAGATTTCAAGAAACTCGTAGTTCTTTGGAAGCTTTGCAACCCCTTTCAATTAAAGTGATTCTCGTCAGTCTCTGCTGGGGGCTACTTCAATAGACACAAACCATAGCGATAGAACTTGGAACTACATTATTGTGCCAAGTTTCAAAGCGCTAGCACAAACCGTGTTTGATTTAGAGTCCAACGACATGTATCCATATAGGAGAAAACTGAGTGAAACATAAACATGAAAACGGTTAATGCAAAGGATCGGTTTAACCTAGAAGAACGAAATTTGGTGAGCCAAGTGGGATTGGTGTACTGATCATTACCTGCCAGTATCATCCAGATTGGGTTAAAAAATGTTTGCTCAAGTTTCAGAAATCGTAGTTTTTTGGAAGCTTGGCAACCCCTTTCAATGTAAGTGATTCTCGTCAGTCTCTGCTTGGGGCTACTTTAATTGGACACAAACCATAGCGATAGAACTTGGAACTACCTTATTGTGCCAAGTTTGAAAGAGCTAGCACAAACCGTGTTTGATTTAGAGTTCCAACCACATGTATCCATATAGGAGAAAACAGAGTGAAACCTAAACATGAAAAAGGTTACTCAAACGATCGGTTTAACCTAGAAGAACGAAATTTGGTGAGCCAAGTGGGACTGGTGTACTGATCATTACCTGCAAGTATCATCAAGATTGGGTGAAAAAAAGTTTGATGAGATTTCAGGAAACTCGTAATTTTTTCTAAGCTTGGCAACCCCTTTCAATGAAAGTGATTCTCGTCAGTCTCTGCTTGGGGCTACTTCAATAGGACACAAACCATAGCGATAGAACTTGGAACTACATTATTGTGTCAAGTTTCAAAGAGCTAGCACAAACCGTGTTTGATTTAGAGTTCCAACTACATGTATCCATGTAGGAGAAAACAGAGTGAAAAATAAATATGAAAACGGTTACTGCAAAGGAACGGTTTAACCTAGAAGAGCGACATTTGGTGAGCCAAGTGAGACTGGTGTACTGATCATTATCTGCCAGTATCATAAAAATTGGATGAAAAAATGTTTGCTGAGATTTCAGGAAACTCGTAGTTTTTGGAAGCTTGGCAACCCTTTCAATGCACGTGATTCTCGTCAGTCTCTGCTTGCGACACTTCCATAGGACACAAACCATAGCGATAGACTTGGAACTACATTATTGTGCCACGTTTCAAAGACCTAGCACAAATCGTGTTTGATTTAGAGTTCCAACTACATGTATCCATATAGGAGAAAACAAGAGTGAAACCTAAACATGAAAACGGTTACTGCAAAGGAACCGTTTAACCTAGAAGAAGAAATTTGTTGAGCTAAGTGGGATTGGTGTACTGATCATTACCCGCCAGTATTATCAAGATTGGGTGAAAAAATATTTGCTGAGATTTCAGGAAACTCTTAGTTTTTTGGAAGCTTGTCAACCCCTTTCAGCCGAAAGTGATTTCTCGTCAGTCTCTGCTTGGGGCTACTTCCATAGGACACAAACCATCACGATAGAACTTGGAACTACATTATTGTGCCAAGTTTCAAAGCCATAGCAGAAACCATATTTGATTTAGAGTTCCAACTACATGAATCCATATAGGAGAAAACAGAGTCAAACCTAAACATGAACAGTTACCTCAAAGGAACGGTTTAACCTAGAAGAACGAAATTTGGTGAGCCAAGTGGGATTGCTGTACTGATCATTACCTGAAAGTATCATGAAGATTGGGTGAAAAAATGTTTGCTGAGATTTCAGGAAACTCGTAGTTCTTTGGAAGCTTGGCAACCCCTTTCAATGAAAGTGATTCTCGTTAGTCTCTGCTTGGGGCTAATTCAAAGGACACAAACCATCACGATAGAACTTGGAACTACATTATTGTGCCAAGTTTCAATGAGCTAGCACAAACCATGTTTGATTTAGAGTTCCAACTACATGTATCCATATAGAAAAAAACAGAGAGAAACCTAAATATGAAAACGGTTACTGCAAAGGAACGGTTTAACCTAGAAGAACGAAATTTGGTGAGCCAAGTGGGATTGGTGTACTGATCATTACCTGCAAGTATCATCAAGATTGGGTGAAAAAATGTTTGCTGAGATTTCAGGAAACTCGTAGTTTTTTGGAAGCTTGGCAACCCCTTTCAATGAAAGGGATTCTCGTCAGTCTCTGCTTAGAGCTACTTCCATAGGACACAAACCATAGCGATAGAACTTGGAACTACATTATTGTGCCAAGTTTCAAAGAGCTAGCACAAACCGTGTTTGATTTAGAGTTCCAACTACATGTATCCATATAGGAGAAAACAGAGTGAAACCTAAACATGAAAACGGTTACTGCAAAGGAACGGTTTATCCTAGAAGAATGAAATTTGGTGAGCCAAGTGGGATTGGTGTACTGATCATTACCCGCCAGTATCATCAAGATTGGCTGAAAAAATGTTTGCTGAGATTTCAGGAAACACTTAGTTTATTGGAAGCTTGTGAACCCCTTTCAACGAAAGTGATTCTCGTCAGTCTCTGCTTGGGGCTACTTCAATAGGACACAAACCATAGCGATAGATCTTGGAACTTCATTATTTTGCCAAGTTTCAAAGAGCTAGCACAAACAGTGTTTATTTTGAGTTCCAACTACATGTATCCATATAGGAGAAAACAGAGGGAAACCTAAACATGAAAACGGGTTACTGCAAATGAACGTTTAACCTAGAAAATGAAACTTGGGGAGCCAAGTGGGATTGGTGTACTGATCATTACCTGCCAGTGGCAACCCCTTTCAATGAAAGTGATTCTCGTCAGTCTCTGCTTAGGGCTACTTCCATAGGACACAAACCATCACGATAGAACTTGGAACTACATTATTGTGCCAAGTTTCAATGAGCTAGCACAAACCGTGTTTTATTTACAGTTCCAACTACATGTATCCATATAGAAGAAAACAGAGTGAACCCTATACATGAAAACGGTTACTGCAAAGGAACGGTTTATCCTAGAAGGAAATTTGGTGAGCCAAGTGGGATTGGTGTACTGATCATTACCTTCCAGTATCATCAAGAGTGGGTGAAAAAATGTTTGCTGAGATTTCAGGAAACTCGTAGTTTTCTCTAAGCTTGGCAACCCCTTTCAATGAAAGGATTCTCGTCAGTCTCTGCTGGGGGCTACTTCAATAGGACACAAACCATAGCGATAGAACTTGGAACTTCATTATGGTGCCAAGTTTCAAAGAGCTAGCACAAACCGTGTTTGATTTAGAGTTCCAACTAAATGTATCCATAGAGGAGAAAACAGAGTGAAACCTAAAAATGAAAACGGTTACTGCAAAGGAAGGGTTTAACCTAGAAGAACAAAATATTGAGCCAAGTGGGATTGGTGTACTGATCATTACCTGCCAGTATCATCAAGATTGGGTGAAAAATGTTTGCTGAGATTTCAGGATACTCATAGTGTTTTGGATGCGTGGCAACCCCTTTCAATGAAAGTGATTCTCGTAAGTCTCTGCTTGGGGCTACTTCCATAGGACACAAACCATAGCAATAGAACTTGGAACTACATTATTGTGCCAAGTTTCAAAGAGCTAGCACAAACGTGTTTGATTTAGAGTTCCAACTACATGTATCCATATAGGAGAAAACAGAGTGAAACCTAAACATGAAAACGGTTACTGCAAAGAACCGTTTAACCTAGAAGAACGAAATTTGTTGAGCTCAGTGGGATTGGTGTACTGATCATTACCCGCCAGTATTATCAAGATTGGGTGAAAAAATGTTTGCTGAGATTTCAGGAAACTCTTAGTTTTTTGGAAGCTTGTCAACCCCTTTCAGCGAAAGTGATTCTTGTCAGTCTCTGCTTGGGGCTACTTCAATAGGACACAAACCATAGCGATAGAACTTGGAACTACATTATTGTGCCAAGTTTCAAAGCCATAGCACAAACCGTATTTGATTTAGAGTTCCAACTACATATATCCATATATGAGAAAACAGAGTCAAACCTAAACATGAAAACAGTTACTGCAAAGGAACGGTTTAACCTAGAAGAACGGAATTTGGTGAGCCAAGTGGGATTGGTGTACTGATCATTACCCGCCAGTATCATCAAGATTTGGTGAAAAAATGTTAGCTGAGATTTCAGGAAACTCTTAGTTTCTTGGAACCTTGTCAACCCCTTTCAACGAAAGTGATTCTCGTCAGTCTCTGCTTGGGGCTACATCAATAGGACACAAACCATAGCGATAGAACTTGAACCACATTATTTTGCCAAGTTTCAAAGAGCTAGCACAAACCGTGTTTGATTTAGAGTTCCAACTACATGTATCCATAAAGGAGAAAACAGAGTGAAGCCTAAACATGAAAACGGTTACTGCAAAGGAACGGTTTAACCTAGAAGAACGAAACTTGGTGAGCCAAGTGGGATTGGTGTACTGATCATTACCTGCCAGTAATCATCAAGACTGGCTGAAAAAGGGTAAGCTGAGATTTCAGGAAACTCGTAGTTTTTTGGAAGCTTGGCAACCCCTTTCAATGAAAGTGATTCTTCTCTGGTCTCCTGCTTTAGGCTACTTCAATAGGACACAAACCATCACGATAGAACTTGGAACTACATTATTGTGCCAAGTTTCAAAGAGCTAGCACAAACCGTATTTGATTTAGAGTTCCAACTACATGTATCCATAGAGGAGAAAACAGAGTGAAACCTAAACATGGAAAACGGTTACTGCAAAGGAACTGTTTAACCTAGAAGAACGGAATTTGGTGAGCCAGTGGGATTGGTGTACTGATCATTACCTGCAAGTATCATCAAGATTGGGTGAAAAAATGTTTGCTGAGATTTCAGGAAACTCGTAGTTTTTTGGAAGCTTGGCAACCCCTTTCAATGAAACTGATTTCTCGTCAGTCTCTGCTTAGGGCTACTTCCATAGGACACAAACCATCACGATAGAACTTGGAACTACATTATTGTGCCAAGTTTCAAAGAGCTAGCACAAACCGTGTTTGATTTAGAGTTCCAACTACATGTATCCATATAGAAGAAAACAGAGTGAACCCTAAATATGAAAACGGTTACTGCAAAGTAACGGTTTATCCTAGAACGAAATTTGGTGAGCCAAGTGGGATTGGTGTACTGATCATTACCTGCAAGTATCATCAAGAGTGGGTGAAAAAATGTTTGCTGAGATTTCAGGAAACTCGTAATTTTTTCTAAGCTTGGCAACCCCTTTCAATGAAAGTGATTCTCGTCAGTCTCTGCTGGGGGCTACTTCAATAGGACACAAACCATAGCGATAGAACTTGGAACTACATTATTGTGTCAAGTTTCAAAGAGCTAGCACAAACCGTGTTTGATTTAGAGTTCCAACTACATGTATCCATGTAGGAGAAAACAGAGTGAAAAATAAATATGAAAACGGTTACTGCAAAGGAACGGTTTAACCTAGGAAGAGCGACATTTGGTGAGCCAAGTGAGACTGGTGTACTGATCATTATCTGCCAGTATCATAAAAATTGGATGAAAAAATGTTTGCTGAGATTTCAGGAAACTCGTAGTTTTGGTTTTGGAAGCCTTGGCAACCCCTTTCAATGCACGTGATTCTCGTCAGTCTCTG
>NW_027552841.1:0-54925 GCF_045843805.1 Urocitellus parryii | reverse complement strand
ACGAAATTTGGTGAGCCAAGTGGGATTGGAGTACTGATCATTACCTGCAAGTATCATCAGGATTGGGTGAAAAATATTTGCTGAGATTTCAGGAAACACGTAGTTTTTTGGAAGCTTGGCAACTTCTTTCAATAAAAGTGATTCTCGTCAGTCTCTGCTTGAGGCTACTTCAATAGGACACAAACCATAGCGATAGAACTTGGAACTACATTATTGTGCCAAGTTTCAAAGAGCTAGCACAAACCGTGTTTGATTTAGAGTTCCAACTACATGTATCCATATAGGAGAAAACAGAGTGAAACCTAAACATGAAAACGGTTACTGCAAAGGAATGGTTTAAACCTAGAAGAACGCAATTTAGTGAGCCAAGTGGGATTGGTGTACTGATCATTTCCTGCAAGTATCATCAAGATTGGGTGAAAAAATGTTTGCTGAGATTTCAGGAAACTCGTATTTTTTTGAAGCTTGGCAACCCAATTCAATGAAAGTGATTCTCGTCAGTGTCTGCTTGGGGCTACTTCAATAGGACAAAAACCATAGCGATAGAACTTGGAACTACATTATTGTGCCAAGTTTCAAAGAGCTAGCACAAACCGTGTTTGATTTAGAGTTCCAACTACATGTATCCATATAGGAGAAAACAGAGTGAAACCTAAACATGAAAACGGTTACTGCAAAGGAACGGTTTAACCTAGAAGAACGCAATTAGTGAGCCAAGTGGGATTGGTGTACTGATCATTAACGGCAAGTATCATCAAGATTGGGTGAAAAAAAAGTTTGCTGAGATTTCAGGAAACTCGTAGTTTTTTGGAAGCTTGGCAACCCAATTCAATGAAAGTGATTCTCGTCAGTCTCTGCTTGGGGCTACTTCAATAGGACACAAACCATAGCGATAGAACTTGGAACTACATTATTGTGCCAAGTTTCAAAGAGATAGCACAAACCGTGTTTGATTTAGAGTTCCAACTACAAGTATCCATATAGGAGAAAAACAGAGTGAAACCTAAACATGAAAACGGTTACTGCAAAGGAACGGTTGAACCTAGAAGAACGAAATTTGGTGAGCCAAGTGGGATTGGAGTACTGATCATTTCCTGCAAGTATCATCAGGATTGGGTGAAAAAATATTTGCTAAGATTTCAGGAAACTCGTAGTTTTTTGGAAGCTTGACAACCCCTTTCAATAAAAGTGATTCTCGGCAGTCTCTGCTTGGGGCTACTTCAATAGGACACAAACCATAGCGATAGAACTTGGAACTACATTATTGTGCCAAGTTTCAAAGAGCTAGCACAAACCGTGTTTGATTTAGAGTTCCAACTACATGTATGCATATAGGAGAAAACAGAGTGAAACCTAAACATGAAAACGGTTACTGCAAAGGAACGGTTGAACCTAGAAGAACGAAATTTGGTGAGCCAAGTGGGATTGGTGTACTGATCATTAACTGGAAGTATCATTTAGATTGGGTGAAAAAATGTTTGCTGAGATTTCCGGAAACTCGTCGTTTTTTGGAAGTTGGCAACCCATTTCAATGAAAGTGATTCTCGTCAGTGTCTGCTTGGGGCTACTTATATAGGACACAAACCATAGCTATAGAACTTGGAACTACATTATTGTGCCAAGTTTTCAAAGAGCTAGCACAAACCGTGTTTGATTTAGAGTTCCAACTACATGTATCCATATAGGAGAAAACAGAGTGAAACCTAAACATGAAAACGGTTCCTGCAAAGGAACGGTTTAACCTAGAAGAAACGAAATTTGGTGAGCCAAGTGGGATTGGAGTACTGATCATTACCTGCAAGTATCATCAGGATTGGGTGAAAAAAATATTTGCTGAGATTTCAGGAAACACGTAGTTTTTTGGAAGCTTGGCAACTTCTTCAATAAAAGTGATTCTCGTCAGTCTCTGCTTGAGGCTACTTCAATAGGACACAAACCATAGCGATAGAACTTGGAACTACATTATTGTGCCAAGTTTCAAAGAGCTAGCACAAACCGTGTTTGATTTAGAGTTCCAACTACATGTATCCATATAGGAGAAAACAGAGTGAAACCTAAACATGAAAACGGTTACTGCAAAGGAATTGGTTTAACCTAGAAGAACGCAATTTAGTGAGCCAAGTGGGATTGGTGTACTGATCATTTCCTGCAAGTATCATCAAGATTGGGTGAGAAAAATGTTTGCTGAGATTTCAGGAAACTCGTATTTTTTTGGAAGCTTGGCAACCCAATTCAATGAAAGTGATTCTCGTCAGTGTCTGCTTGGGGCTACTTCAATAGGACACAAACAATAGCAATAGAACTTGGAACTACATTATTGTGCCAAGTTTCAAAGAGCTAGCACAAACCGTGTTTGATTTAGAGTTCCAACTACATGTATCCATATAGGAGAAAACAGAGTGAAACCTAAACATGAAAACGGTTACTGCAAAGGAACGGTTGAACCTAGAAGAACGAAATTTGGTGAGCCAAGTGGGATTGTGTACTGATCATTAACGGCAAGTATCATCAAGATTGGGTGAAAAAATGTTGCTGAGATTTCAGGAAACTCGTAGTTTTTTGAAAGCTTGGCAACCCAATTCAATGAAAGTGATTCTCGTCAGTCTCTGCTTGGGGCTACTTCAAATAGGACACAAACCATAGCCATAGAACTTGGAACTACATTATTGTGCCAAGTTTCAAAGAGATAGCACAAGCCGTGTTTGATTTAGAGTTCCAACTACAAGTATCCATATAGGAGAAAACAGAGTGAAACCTAAACATGAAAACGGTTACTGCAAAGGAACGGTTGAACCTAGAAGAACGAAATTTGGTGAGCCAAGTGGGATTGGTGTACTGATCATTAAATGAAGCATCATCAAGATTGGGTGAAAAAATGTTTGCTGAGATTTCCGGAAACTTGTAGATTTTGGAAGCTTGCAACCCCTTTCAATGAAAGTAATGCTCGTCAGTCTCTGCTTGGGGCTACTTCAATAGGACACAAACCATAGCGATAGAACTTGGAACTACATTTTTATGCCAAGTTTCAAAGAGCTAGCACAAACCGTGTTTGATTTAGCGTTCCAACTACATGTATCCATATAAGAGAAAAACAGAGTGAAACCTAAACATGAAAACGGTGACTTCAAGGAACGGTTTAACCTAGAAGACGAAATTTGGTGAGCCAAGTGGGATTGGTGTACTGATCATTACCTGCAAGTATCATCAAGATTGGGTGAAAAATGTTTGCTGAGATTTCAGGAAACTCCTAGTTTTTTAGAAGCTTGGCAACCCCTTTCAATGAAAGTGATTCTCGTCAGTCTCTGCTTGGGGCTACTTCAATAGGACACAAACCATAGCGATAGAACTAGAATTACATTATTGTGCCAAGTTTCAAAGAGCTAGCACAAACCGTGTTTGATTTAGAGTTCCAACTACATGTATCCATATAGGAGAAAACAGAGTGAAACCTAAACATGAAAACGGTTACTGCAAAGGAATGGTTTAACCTAGAAGAACGCAATTTAGTGAGCCAAGTGGGATTGGTGTACTGATCATTTCCTGCAAGTATCATCAAGATTGGGTGAAAAAAATATTTGCTGAGATTTCAGGAAACTCGTAGTTTTTTGGAAGCTTGGCAACCCAATTCACTGAAAGTGATTCTCGTCAGTCTCTGCTTGGGGCTACTTCAATAGGACACAAACCATAGCGAGAGAACTTGGAACTACATTATTGTGCCAAGTTTTCAAAGAGCTAGCACAAACCGTGTTTGATTTGGAGTTCCAACTACAAGTATCCATATAGGAGAAAACAGAGTGAAACCTAAACATGAAAAACGGTTACTGCAAAGGTACGGTTGAACCTAGAAGAACGAAATTTGGTGAGCCAAGTGGGATTGGTGTACTGATCATTACCTGGAAGTATCATTTAGATTGGGTGAAAAAATGTTTGCTGAGATTTCTGGAAACTCGTCGTTTTTTGGAAGTTGGCAACCCCTTTCAATGAAAGTGATTCTCGTCAGTGTCTGCTTGGGGCTACTTCAATAGGACACAAACCATAGCGATAGAACTTGGAACTACATTATTGTGCCAAGTTTCAAAGAGATAGCACAAACCGTGTTTGATTTAGAGTTCCAACTACAAGTATCCATATAGGAGAAAACAGAGTGAAACCTAAACCTGAAAACGGTTACTGCAGAGGAACGGTTGAACCTAGAAGAACGAAATTTGTGAGCCAAGTGGGATTGGAGTACTGATCATTACCTGGAAGTATCATCAGGATTGGGTGAAAAAATATCTGCTGAGATTTCAGGAAACTCGGAGTTTTTTGGAAGCTTGGCAACCCCTTTCAATAAAAGTGATTCTCGTCAGTGTCTGCTAGGGGGCTACTTCAATAGGACACCAACCATAGCGATAGAACTTGGAACTACATTATTGTGCCAAGTTTCAAAGAGCTAGCACAAACCGTGTTTGATTTAGAGTTCCAACTACATGTATCCATATAGGAGAAAACAGAGTGAAACCTAAACATGAAAACGGTTACTGCAAAGGAACGGTTGAACCTAGAAGAACGAAATTTGGTGAGCCAAGTGGGATTGGAGTACTGATCATTACCTGCAAGTATCATCAGGATTGGGTGAAAAAATATCTGCTGAGATTTCAGGAAACTCGGAGTTTTTTGGAAGCTTGGCAACCCCTTTCAATAAAAGTGATTCTCGTCAGTCTCTGCTTGGGGCTACTTCAATAGGACACAAACCATAGCGATAGAACTTGGAACAACATTATTGTGCCAAGTTTCAAAGAGCTAGCACAAACCGTGTTTGATTTAGAGTTCCAACTACATGTATCCATATAGGAGAAAACAGAGTGAAACCTAAACATGAAAACGGTTACTGCAAAGGAACGGTTTAACCTAGAAGAACGAAATTTGGTGAGCCAAGTGGGATTGGAGTACTGATCATTACCTGCAAGTATCATCATGATTGGGTGAAAAAATATTTGCTGAGATTTCAGGAAACTCGTAGTTTTTTGGAAGCTTGGCAACCCCTTTCAATAAAAGTGATTCTCGTCAGTCTCTGCTTGGGGCTACTTCAATAGGACACAAACCATAGCGATAGAACTTGGAACTACATTATTGTGCCAAGTTTCAAAGAGCTAGCACAAACCGTCTTTGATTTAGAGTTCCAACTACATGTATCCATATAGGAGAAAAACAGAGTGAAACCTAAACATGAAAACGGTTACTGCAAAGGAATGGTTTAACATAGAAGAACGCAATTTAGTGAGCCAAGTGGGATTGGTGTACTGATCATTTCCTGCAAGTATCATCAAGATTGGGTGAAAAAATGTTTGCTGAGATTTCAGGAAACTCGTATTTTTTTGGAAGCTTGGCAACCCAATTCAATGAAAGTGATTCTCGTCAGTGTCTGCTTGGGGCTACTTCAATAGGACACAAACCATAGCAATAGAACTTGGAACTACATTATTGTGCCAAGTTTCAAAGAGCTAGCACAAACCGTGTTTGATTTAGAGTTCCAACTACATGTATCCATATAGGAGAAACAGAGTGAAACCTAAACATGAAAACGGTTACTGCAAAGGAACGGTTGAACCTAGAAGAACGAAATTTGGTGAGCCAAGTGGGATTGGTGTACTGATCATTAACTGGAAGTATCATTTAGATTGGGTGAAAAAATGTTTGCTGAGATTTCCGGAAACTCGTCGTTTTTTGGAAGTTGGCAACCCCCTTTCAATGAAAGTGATTCTCATCAGTGTCTGCTTGGGGCTACTTCAATAGGACACAAACCATAGCGATAGAACTTGGAACTACATTATTGTGCCAAGTTTCAAGAGCTAGCACAAACCGTGTTTGATTTAGAGTTCCAACTACATGTATCCATATAGGACAAAACAGAGTGAAACCTAAACATGAAAACGGTTACTGCAAAGGAACGGTTTAACCTAGAAGAACGCAATTTAGTGAGCCAGTGGGATTGGTGTACTGATCATTAACGCAAGTGTCATCACGATTGGGTGAAAAAATGTTTGCTGAGATTTCAGGAAACTCGTAGTTTTTTGGAAGCTTGGCAACCCAATTCAATGAAAGTGATTCTCGTCAGTCTCTGCTTGGGGCTACTTCAATAGGACACAAACCATAGCGATAGAACTTGGAACTACATTATTGTGCCAAGTTTCAAAGAGATAGCACAAGCCGTGTTTGATTTAGAGTTCCCAACTACAAGTATCCATATAGGAGAAAACAGAGTGAAACCTAAACATGAAAACGGTTACTGCAAAGGAACGGTTGAACCTAGAAGAACGAAATTTGGTGAGCCAAGTGGGATTGGTGTACTGATCATTAAATGGAAGCATCATCAAGATTGGGTGAAAAAATGTTTGCTGAGATTTCCGGAAACTCGTAGATTTTGGAAGCTTGGCAACCCCTTTCAATGAAAGTAATGCTCGTCAGTCTCTGCTTGGGGCTACTTCAATAGGACACAAACCATAGCGATAGAACTTGGAACTACATTTTTATGCCAAATTTCAAAGAGCTAGCCACAAACCGTGATTGATTTAGCGTTCCAACTACATGTATCCATATAAGAGAAAACAGAGTGAAACCTAAACATGAAAACGGTGACTTCAAAGGAACGGTTTAACCTAGAAGAACGAAATTTGGTGAGCCAAGTGGGATTGGTGTACTGATCATTACCTGCAAGTATCATCAAGATTGGGTGAAAAAAATGTTTGCTGAGATTTCAGGAAACTCCTAGTTTTTTAGAAGCTTGGCAACACCTTTCAATGAA
This sequence comes from Urocitellus parryii, assembly GCF_045843805.1. NCBI lineage: Eukaryota > Metazoa > Chordata > Mammalia > Rodentia > Sciuridae > Urocitellus > Urocitellus parryii. The sequence continues at coordinate 48,141 of NW_027552841.1, read as the reverse complement.
AGTGATTCTCGTCAGTCTCTGCTTGGGGCTACTTCAATAGGACACAAACCATAGCGATAGAACTAGGAATTACATTATTGTGCCAAGTTTCAAAGAGCTAGCACAAACCGTGTTTGATTTAGAGTTCCAACTACATGTATCCATATAGGAGAAAACAGAGTGAAACCTAAACATGAAAACGGTTACTGCAAAGGAATGGTTTAACCTAGAAGAACGCAATTTAGTGAGCCAAGTGGGATTGGTGTACTGATCATTTCCTGCAAGTATCATTCAAGATTGGGTGAAAAAAATATTTGCTGAGATTTCAGGAAACTCGTAGTTTTTTGGAAGCTTGGCAACCCAATTCAATGAAAGTGATTCTCGTCAGTCTCTGCTTGGGGCTACTTCAATAGGACACAAACCATAGCGAGAGAACTTGGAACTACATTATTGTGCCAAGTTTCAAAGAGCTAGCACAAACCGTGTTTGATTTAGAGTTCCAACTACATGTATCCATATAGGAGAAAACAGAGTGAAACCTAAACATGAAAAACGGTGACTGCAAAGGAACGGTTGAACTAGAAGAACGAAATTTGGTGAGCCAAGTGGGAATGGAGTACTGATCATTACCTGCATGTATCATCAGGATTGGGTGAAAAATATCTGCTGAGATTTCAGGAAACTCGGAGTTTTTTGGAAGCTTTGGCAACCACTTTCAATAAAAGTGATTCTCGTCAGTCTCTGCTTGGGGCTACTTCAATAGGACACAAACCATAGCGATAGAACTTGGAACTACATTATTGTGCCAAGTTTCAAAGAGATAGCACAAACCGTGTTTGATTTAGAGTTCCAACTACAAGTATCCATATAGGAGAAAACAGAGTGAAACCTAAACATGAAAACGGTTAACTGCAAAGGAACGGTTGAACCTAGAAGAACGAAATTTGGTGAGCCAAGTGGGATTGGAGTACTGATCATTACCTGCAAGTATCATCAGGATTGGGTGAAAAATATCTGCTGAGATTTCAGGAAACTCGGAGTTTTTTGGAAGCTTGGCAACCCCTTTCAATAAAAGTGATTCTCGTCAGTCTCTGCTTGGGGCTACTTCAATAGGACACAAACCATAGCGATAGAACTTGGAACTACATTATTGTGCCAAGTTTCAAAGAGCTAGCACAAACCGTGTTTGATTTAGAGTTCCAACTACATGTATCCATATAGGAGAAAACAGAGTGAAACCTAAACATGAAAACGGTTACTGCAAAGGAACGGTTTAACCTAGAAGAACGAAATTTGGTGAGCCAAGTGGGATTGGAGTACTGATCATTACCTGCAAGTATCATCATGATTGGGTGAAAAAATATTTGCTGAGATTTCAGGAAACTCGTAGTTTTTTGGAAGCTTGGCAACCCCTTTCAATAAAAGTGATTCTCGTCAGTCTCTGCTTGGGGCTACTTCAATAGGACACAAACCATAGCGATAGAACTTGGAACTACATTATTGTGCCAAGTTTCAAAGAGCTAGCACAAACCGTGTTTGATTTAGAGTTCCAACTACATGTATCCATATAGGAGAAAACAGAGTGAAACCTAAACATGAAAACGGTTACTGCAAAGGAATGGTTTAACCTAGAAGAACGCAATTTAGTGAGCCAAGTGGGATTGGTGTACTGATCATTTCCTGCAAGTATCATCAAGATTGGGTGAAAAAATGTTTGCTGAGATTTCCAGGAAACTCGTATTTTTTTGGAAGCTTGGCAACCCAATTCAATGAAAGTGATTCTCGTCAGTGTCTGCTTGGGGCTACTTCAATAGGACACAAACCATAGCAATAGAACTTGGAACTACATTATTGTGCCAAGTTTCAAAGAGCTAGCACAAACCGTGTTTGATTTAGAGTTCCAACTACATGTATCCATATAGGAGAAAACAGAGTGAAACCTAAACATGAAAACGGTTACTGCAAAGGAACGGTTGAACCTAGAAGAACGAAATTTGGTGAGCCAAGTTGGATTGGTGTACTGATCATTAACTGGAAGTATCATTTAGATTGGGTGAAAAAATGTTTGCTGAGATTTCCGGAAACTCGTCGTTTTTGGAAGTTGGCAACCCCTTTCAATGAAAGTGATTCTCATCAGTGTCTGCTTGGGGCTACTTCAATAGGACACAAACCATAGCGATAGAACTTGGAACTACATTATTGTGCCAAGTTTCAAAGAGCTAGCACAAACCGTGTTTGATTTAGAGTTCCAACTACATGTATCCATATAGGACAAAACAGAGTGAAACCTAAACATGAAAAACGGTTACTGCAAAGGAACGGTTTAACCTAGAAGAACGCAATTTGTGAGCCAAGTGGGATTGGTGTACTGATCATTAACGGCAAGTATCGTCAAGATTGGGTGAAAAAAAAAGTTTGCTGAGATTTCAGGAAACTCGTAGTTTTTTGGAAGCTTGGCAACCCAATTCAATGAAAGTGATTCTCGTCAGTCTCTGCTTGGGGCTACTTCAATAGGACACAAACCATAGCGATAGAACTTGGAACTACATTATTGTGCCAAGTTTCAAAGAGCTAGCACAAACCGTGTTTGATTTAGAGTTCCAACTACAAGTATCCATATAGGAGAAAACAGAGTGAAACCTAAACATGAAAACGGTTACTGCAAAGGACGGTTAAACCTAGAAGAACGAAATTTGGTGATCCAAGTGGGATTGGAGTACTGGATCATTACCTGCAAGTATCATCAGGATTGGGTGAAAAAAATATTTGCTGAGATTTCCGGAAACTCGTAGTTTTTTGGAAGCTTGGCAACCCCTTTCAATAAAAGTGATTCTCGTCAGTCTCTGCTTGGGGCTACTTCAATAGGACACAAACCATAGCGATAGAACTAGGAATTAACATTATTGTGCCAAGTTTCAAAGAGCTAGCACAAACCGTGTTTGATTTAGAGTTCCAAATACATGTATCCATATAGGGACAAAACAGAGTGAAACCTAAACTAGAAAACGTTTACTGCAAAGGAACGGTTTAACGTATAAGAACGAAATTTGGTGAACCAAGTGGGATTGGTATACTGATCATTAAATGGAAGTATCATCTAGATTGGTTGAAAAAATGTTTGCTGATATTTCCGAAAACTCGTAGTTTTCTGGAAGCTTGGCAACGCCTTTCAATGAAAGTGATTCTCGTCAGTCTCTGCTTGGGGCTACTTCAATAGGACACAAACCATAGCGAGAGAACTTGGAACTACATTATTGTGCCAAGTTTCAAAGAGATAGCACAAACCGTGTTTGATATAGAGTTCCAACTACATGTATCCATATAGGAGAAAACAGAGTGAAACCTAAAGATGGAAACGGTTACTGCAAAGGAATGGTTTAACCTAGAAGAACGCAATTTAGTGAGCCAGGTGGGATTGGTGTACTGATCATTTCCTGCAAGTATCATCAAGATTGGGTGAAAAAATGTTTGCTGAGATTTCCGGAAACTCGTATTTTTTTGGAAGCTAGGCAACCCAATTCAATGAAAGTGATTCTCGTCAGTCTCTGCTTGGGGCTACTTCAATAGGACACAAACCATAGTGATAGAACTTGGAACTACATTATTGTGCCAAGTTTCAAAGAGCTAGCACAAACCGTGTTTGATTTAGAGTTCCAACTACATGTATGCATATAGGAGAAAACAGAGTGAAACCTAAACATGAAAACGGTTACTGCAAAGGAACGGTTGAACCTAGAAGAACGAAATTTGGTGAGCCAAGTGGGATTGGTGTACTGATCATTAACTGGAAGTATCATTTAGATTGGGTGAAAAAATGTTTGCTGAGATTTCCGGAAACTCGTCGTTTTTTGGAAGTTGGCAACCCATTTCAATGAAAGTGATTCTCGTCAGTGTCTGCTTGGGGCTACTTATATAGGACACAAACCATAGCTATAGAACTTGGAACTACATTATTGGGCCAAGTTTCAAAGAGCTAGCACAAACCGTGTTTGATTTAGAGTTCCAACTACATGTATCCATATAGGAGAAAACAGAGTGAAACCTAAACATGAAAACGGTTCCTGCAAAGGAACGGTTTAACCTAGAAGAACGAAATTTGGTGAGCCAAGTGGGATTGGAGTACTGATCATTACCTGCAAGTATCATCAGGATTGGGTGAAAAAATATTTGCTGAGATTTCAGGAAACACGTAGTTTTTTGGAAGCTTGGCAACTTCTTTCAATAAAAGTGATTCTCGTCAGTCTCTGCTTGAGGCTACTTCAATAGGACACAAACCATAGCGATAGAACTTGGAACTACATTATTGTGCCAAGTTTCAAAGAGCTAGCACAAACCGTGTTTGATTTAGAGTTCCAACTACATGTATCCATATAGGAGAAAACAGAGTGAAACCTAAACATGAAAACGGTTACTGCAAAGGAATGGTTTAACCTAGAAGAACGCAATTTAGTGAGCCAAGTGGGATTGGTGTACTGATCATTTCCTGCAAGTATCATCAAGATTGGGTGAAAAAATGTTTGCTGAGATTTCAGGAAACTCGTATTTTTTTGGAAGCTTGGCAACCCAATTCAATGAAAGTGATTCTCGTCAGTGTCTGCTTGGGGCTACTTCAATAGGACAAAAACCATAGCGATAGAACTTGGAACTACATTATTGTGCCAAGTTTCAAAGAGCTAGCACAAACCGTGTTTGATTTAGAGTTCCAACTACATGTATCCATATAGGAGAAAACAGAGTGAAACCTAAACATGAAAACGGTTACTGCAAAGGAACGGTTTAACCTAGAAGAACGCAATTTAGTGAGCCAAGTGGGATTGGTGTACTGATCATTAACGGCAAGTATCATCAAGATTGGGTGAAAAAAAAGTTTGCTGAGATTTCAGGAAACTCGTAGTTTTTTGGAAGCTTGGCAACCCAATTCAATGAAAGTGATTCTCGTCAGTCTCTGCTTGGGGCTACTTCAATAGGACACAAACCATAGCGATAGAACTTGGAACTACATTATTGTGCCAAGTTTCAAAGAGATAGCACAAACCGTGTTTGATTTAGAGTTCCAACTACAAGTATCCATATAGGAGAAAACAGAGTGAAACCTAAACATGAAAACGGTTACTGCAAAGGAACGGTTGAACCTAGAAGAACGAAATTTGGTGAGCCAAGTGGGATTGGAGTACTGATCATTTCCTGCAAGTATCATCAGGATTGGGTGAAAAAATATTTGCTAAGATTTCAGGAAACTCGTAGTTTTTTGGAAGCTTGACAACCCCTTTCAATAAAAGTGATTCTCGGCAGTCTCTGCTTGGGGCTACTTCAATAGGACACAAACCATAGCGATAGAACTTGGAACTACATTATTGTGCCAAGTTTCAAAGAGCTAGCACAAACCGTGTTTGATTTAGAGTTCCAACTACATGTATGCATATAGGAGAAAACAGAGTGAAACCTAAACATGAAAACGGTTACTGCAAAGGAACGGTTGAACCTAGAAGAACGAAATTTGGTGAGCCAAGTGGGATTGGTGTACTGATCATTAACTGGAAGTATCATTTAGATTGGGTGAAAAAATGTTTGCTGAGATTTCCGGAAACTCGTCGTTTTTTGGAAGTTGGCAACCCATTTCAATGAAAGTGATTCTCGTCAGTGTCTGCTTGGGGCTACTTATATAGGACACAAACCATAGCTATAGAACTTGGAACTACATTATTGTGCCAAGTTTCAAAGAGCTAGCACAAACCGTGTTTGATTTAGAGTTCCAACTACATGTATCCATATAGGAGAAAACAGAGTGAAACCTAAACATGAAAACGGTTCCTGCAAAGGAACGGTTTAACCTAGAAGAACGAAATTTGGTGAGCCAAGTGGGATTGGAGTACTGATCATTACCTGCAAGTATCATCAGGATTGGGTGAAAAAATATTTGCTGAGATTTCAGGAAACACGTAGTTTTTTGGAAGCTTGGCAACTTCTTTCAATAAAAGTGATTCTCGTCAGTCTCTGCTTGAGGCTACTTCAATAGGACACAAACCATAGCGATAGAACTTGGAACTACATTATTGTGCCAAGTTTCAAAGAGCTAGCACAAACCGTGTTTGATTTAGAGTTCCAACTACATGTATCCATATAGGAGAAAACAGAGTGAAACCTAAACATGAAAACGGTTACTGCAAAGGAACGGTTGAACCTAGAAGAACGAAATTTGGTGAGCCAAGTGGGATTGGTGTACTGATCATTAACTGGAAGTATCATTTAGATTGGGTGAAAAAATGTTTGCTGAGATTTCCGGAAACTCGTCGTTTTTTGGAAGTTGGCAACCCCTTTCAATGAAAGTGATTCTCATCAGTGTCTGCTTTGGGGCTACTTATATAGGACACAAACCATAGCTATAGAACTTGGAACTACATTATTGTGCCAAGTTTCAAAGAGCTAGCACAAACCGTGTTTGATTTAGAGTTCCAACTACATGTATCCATATAGGAGAAAACAGAGTGAAACCTAAACATGAAAACGGTTCCTGCAAAGGAACGGTTTAACCTAGAAGAACGAAATTTGGTGAGCCAAGTGGGATTGGAGTACTGATCATTACCTGCAAGTATCATCAGGATTGGGTGAAAAAATATTTGCTGAGATTTCAGGAAAACTCGTAGTTTTTTGGAAGCTTGGCAACCCCTTTCAATAAAAGTGATTCTCATCAGTCTCTGCTTGGGGCTACTTCAATAGGACACAAACCATAGCGATAGAACTTGGAACTACATTATTGTGCCAAGTTTCAAAGAGCTAGCACAAACCGTGTTTGATTTAGAGTTCCAACTACATTTATCCATATAGGACAAAAACAGAGTGAAACCTAAACATGAAAACGGTTACTGCAAAGGAACGGTTTAACCTAGAAGAACGCAATTTAGTGAGCCAACTGGGATTGGTGTACTGATCATTAACGGCAAGTATCATCAAGATTGGGTGAAAAAATGTTTGCTGAGATTTCCGGAAACTCGTATTTTTTTGGAAGCTAGGCAACCCAATTCAATGAAAGTGATTCTCGTCAGTCTCTGCTTGGGGCTACTTCAATAGGACACAAACCATAGCGATAGAACTTGGAACTACATTATTGTGCCAAGTTTTCAAATAGCTAGCACAAACCGTGTTTGATTTAGAGTTCCAACTACATGTATCCATATAGGAGAAAACAGAGTGAAACCTAAACATGAAAACGATTACTGCAAAGGAACGGTTGAACCTAGAAGAACAAAATTTGGTGAGCCAAGTGGGATTTGTGTACTGATCATTACCTGCAAGGATCAAAAGTTTGGGTGAAAAAATGTTTGCTGAGATTTCAGGAAACTCGTAATTTATTGGAAGCTTGGCAACCCCTTTCAATGAAAGTGATTCTCCTCAGTCTCTGCTTGGGGCTACTTCAATAGGACACAAACCATAGCGATAGAACTTGGAACTACATTATTGTGCCAAGTTTCAAAGAGCTAGCACAAACCGTGTTTGATTTAGAGTTCCAACTACATGTATGCATATAGGAGAAAACAGAGTGAAACCTAAACATGAAAACGGTTACTGCAAAGGAACGGTTGAACCTAGAAGAACGAAATTTGGTGAGCCAAGTGGGATTGGTGTACTGATCATTAACTGGAAGTATCATTTAGATTGGGTGAAAAAATGTTTGCTGAGATTTCCGGAAACTCGTCGTTTTTTGAAGTTGGCAACCCATTTCAATGAAAGTGATTCTCGTCAGTGTCTGCTTGGGGCTACTTATATAGGACACAAACCATAGCTATAGAACTTGGAACTACATTATTGTGCCAAGTTTCAAAGAGCTAGCACAAACCGTGTTTGATTTAGAGTTCCAACTACATGTATCCATATAGGAGAAAACAGAGTGAAACCTAAACATGAAAACGGTTCCTGCAAAGGAACGGTTTAACCTAGAAGAACGAAATTTGGTGAGCCAAGTGGGATTGGAGTACTGATCATTACCTGCAAGTATCATCAGGATTGGGTGAAAAAATATTTGCTGAGATTTCAGGAAACTCGTAGTTTTTTGGAAGCTTGGCAACCTCTTTCAATAAAAGTGATTCTCGTCAGTCTCTGCTTGAGGCTACTTCAATAGGACACAAACCATAGCGATAGAACTTGGAACTACAATTTTGTGCCAAGTTTCAAAGAGCTAGCACAAACCGTGTTTGATTTAGAGTTCCAACTACAAGTATCCATAATAGGAGAAAACAGAGTGAAACCTAAACATGAAAACGGTTACTGCAAAGGAACGGTTGAACCTAGAAGAACGAAATTTGGTGAGCCAAGTGGGATCGGTGTACTGACTGATCATTACCTGCAAGTATCAAAAGTTTGGGTGAAAAAATGTTTGCTGAGATTTCCGGGAACTCGTAGTTTTTTGGAAGCTTGGCAACCCCTTTCAATGAAAGTGATTCTCATCAGTCTCTGCTTGGGGCTACTTCAATAGGACACAAAACCATAGCGATAAGAACTTGGAACTACATATTGTGCCAAGTTTCAAAGAGCTAGCACAAACCGTTTTTGATTTAGAGTTCCAAATACATGTATCCATATAGGAGAAAACAGAGTGAAACCTAAACATGAAAACGGTTACTGCAAAGGAACGGTTGAACCTAGAAGAACGAAATTTGGTGAGCCAAGGGGGATTGGTGTACTGATCATTAAATGGAAGTATCATCAAGATTGGGTGAAAAAATATTTGCTGAGATTTCCGGAAACTCGTAGATTTTGGAAGCTTGGCAACCCCTTTCAATGAAAGTAATGCTCGTCAGTCTCTGCTTGGGGCTACTTCAATAGGACACAAACCATAGCGATAGAACTTGGAACTACATTATTGTGCCAAGTTTCAAAGAGCTAGCACAAACCGTGTTTGATTTAGCGTTCCAACTACATGTATCCATATAGGAGAAAACAGAGTGAAACCTAAACATGAAACGGTGACTGCAAAGGAACGGTTTAACCTAGAAGAACGAAATTTGGTGAGCCAAGTGGGATTGGTGTAGTGCTCATTACCTGCAAGTATCATCAAGATTGGGTGAAAAAATGTTTGCTGAGATTTCAGGAAACTCCTAGTTTTTTAGAAGCTTGGCAACCCTTTCTGCCGCAGTCTGACTGGGCATAATTCAGGAGCCACTTGTCAAAAGAAACAAACTTTATTTTTAAAACTACAAAGCCAAACAAAACAGCTCCTCAGGAAAAACCCTCAGAGCCCAACTGCCACCACCGGCTTCCACAAGCCTCTCCCACACACCAACCACCACCTCCCACAATCCTCCTGCTCTTGAGGCCGATTGGCTAGGTCGCGTGGGCGAGCCAAAGAAGTCCCCCAATGAGCAGTCCGTAGTCTGAAGGGCAGGGAAACAGCCCAATGAACATGACTGCAGAGGAGCCAATCAGCTAGATGTTGCTGGGGCCACTATGAGCCAATCATCAGCTGGCAGCTTGAAGGGCAGGAAACAGCCCAATGAACATCACCGCAGAGGAGCCAATCAACTAGATGTTGCTGGGGCCATTGTGAGCCAATCATCAGCTGGCAGCTGGAAGTTTGCTGCAGCTGGAAGTTTGCTGGGGCCCCTTTGGCTGTGGCTCTCAACATCTCCCCTCTCTGTTTAAACGACAAGCATGTGGCTTAGGGACCGTGCCTGCCTTAGGTTGTCCAATACTACATATGGTCCTTAACCGTCTTCGGATGAGCTGACCTCAGGGCGTCAGCCTCCTGTCTTAGGTTGGTACCATTGTAATTGGATCTTACCCGTCATTGACTACCGGTCCAGTATACAGCCACACCTGTGGAGAGGTACCAGCGGGGGGGGGGGGTGAGGTTCTTTGCCTCACCTCTGTTGGCCCCCAAATAGCTGAACGATCATTACAAGCAGAAGGGAGGAAGATATACCAAATCAATACTCCAATACTACCACAAGTCGCTGCACCAACAGATAGTTCACAATGCATACAAGTGAGTTCACAATGCATACAAGTGACACATAGTTTAGGCAAGTTCTGTAAGCGGTTTCAGTGATGGCTATTGCAGAGACTGTAGATTAGTTTTATCTTTGTCTTCACCGGCACAGGGGATGAAGATAGGAATTCTGGCAATAATGGCTAAAGAAAAAATTATATAACATTCTAGAAGGTACTAAAAGAAAACAATTTTCTTAACAATTTACATTGTCTTCACTGGCACTGGGATGAAGATAGAAAGTCTGGCAATAATAGCTAAAGAAAACATTGTGTAACATTCCAGAAGGCACTAAAAAGAAAACAATTTTTCTTAACAATTTACATTATCTTCACTGGCACTGGGATGAAGATAGAAATTTTGGCAATAATGGCTAAAGAAAACATTGTGTAACATTCCAGAAGGCACTAAAAGAAAACAATTTTCTTAACAATTTACATTATCTCCATCGGCATTGGGATGAAGATAAGAATTTTGTCAATAATGGTTAATATTAATAATTGTGTATCATTCTAGAAGGCACTAAAAGGAAACAATCTTCTTAACAATTTACATTATCTTGAAAAGAATCATTAAATATAATGAAAAGGATAGGTGAAAGTAAACAAACAGATCTGTTAACCTTTTTTTGTTTACATATTAAAACAATTCTTAACAGTTATTTACCCAATTTAAATTAAACCATTTAAATCACGTGATAAAAAAAAAATTTTTGGATCCTTTTTTTTTTTAATGAGCGCTCATCATATATGATATATGGACATATGTACATTCAAACACATAACACAAAACACAAGTGTGCACACATAATACATACAACACATAACATAATGGTAAAGGCCTTATAACTTTTTACAGGTGAAATCTCCATTGCAATGTTTAACAACTCTATAGTAAAAAAAATATATATATAGAACTGATCAGCAAAAACATTAACCTAGGTCTGTATGAGCTCAAAAAACAAAATAGAACTTCATGATATGGGAAAGGGCAATAATAAAATAGATATTGAAAAAAGCATCCTGGTTCTGTCGCAGATGTAAGGATAGCCAAATTGGAGTTTTGGATATCAGCTGTTATGGATTTGAGCCAAATCATCTTCTTTTTGGTCTGTAGAAATTGCTTTAGTTAATCTCTCTGGAATCCAAATCGGCTGCTGTTCTCCCTGTGGAAACACAAAAACAGGCCCCCGACTCCAGACAATCACTGGGTCAGGACTTTAGTTAATCTCTCCGGAATCCAAATCGGCTGCTGTTCTTCCTGTGGAAACACACAAACAGACCCCCGACTCCAGACAATTACTGGGTCAGGACCTTTCCATTGTCCTGTTAGAATATCTTTCCAAAGTACCTTGGGCTTATGTACATTTTTTGGACACATATGCCTTTCTGCAGCACTAAGTCCTGATGAATCTAAATTTAAAAAGTTTAGAGTAAAAAGGGTTATTTTAAGTTTATCTTTGGGGAATATATACCCCTTCCCAATTCCGTCTTTTTGCTTTAATAAGTACATTTTAATAGTTTGATGAGCTCTTTCAACTATGCCTTGTCCCTGTGGATTGTATGGGATTCCTGTTATATGAGTAATGCCAAATGATGAGCAAAATTGTTTAAAAGAAGTAGACGTATAACCAGGGGCATTATCTGTTTTTAACTGTTTTGGAATGCCCACAGTGGCAAAATTTTGTAAGCAATGAGCTATAACATCTTTAGTTTTTTCTCCGGCATGAAGGGAGCCCATCAAAAATCCAGAAGAAGTATCAACTGTAACATGCAAATATTTTAATTTTCCAAATTCTGGCAAGTGTGTGACGTCCATCTGCCAAATATGGTTAGGTATCAATCCTCTAGGATTGACTCCAAGATTAACTTGTGGTAAAAGGTCACACAATTTTGACATTGTTTTATTATTTGTCTAGCTTGTTCCTTAGTTATTTAAACGCTTTTGTAAAGTATTAGCATTGACATGGAACCTTTTATGAAAATTTATAGCTTCTTCTAGTATAGAGAAAATATGTACGTCATGTGTAGTTTTATCTGCTAAATCATTGCCCAAACTAAGGGCTCCAGGCAATCCTGTATGTGCCCTGATATGTCCTATAAAGAATGGATCTTTTCTGTCCCAGATTAAACTTTGTATAGTGGAAAATAAAGAGAAAACAGTAGAAGAAGGGGAAATCCTACCAGCATCTTCAAGGGATACTATAGCATTAACTATATACTGACTATCAGAAAATAAATTAAATACAGAATCTTTAAACATCACAAAAGTTTGTAATACTGCATTAAGCTCTACCTTTTGAGCTGATTGTTTGGGTACTAAAAATGTAAAAAGTTCGATCAGGGGTAACTATTGCTGCTGTACCATTATTTGATCCATCAGTGAATATATTTGGAGCATTCATGATAGGTGTTTTTCTTGTCATTTTGGAAAAATTACAGGATGCAATGACCAAAAAGACAATAAAGGATTAGATGGTAAGTGGTTATCAAATGAAACATTAGATTTGCACATGATTATTGCCCAAGTATTTAACTCATTAGCTAATTCATCAATTTGATTCATAGTATTAACATAAATTTGACACATAGTTGGGCTGTTAGCCATCCCTTGAGGGAGTACTTTCCATTCATATCTCTGATCAGGACCTTCATGATTCAGTGCAGGGATAGTAAATGCAAAACGTGGACTATCCTCAGGATGAATTGGAATTGAAAAAAAAAACAATCTTTAATATCTATAACTAAAACATACCAAGTTTTTGGCAAAGCAGACAACTGAGGAATCCCCGATTGAGCAGGTCCCATAATGACCATTTCATTATTAATGGCTCTTAAATCTTGCAATAATCTCCATTTACCAGATTTCTTTTTGATGACAAAAATGGGAGTATTATGGGGAGATACAGAAGGTTGTATATGTCCTTCCACTAATTGTTGTTTGACCAGATCATGGGCTACTTGTATCTTTTCTTTAGTCAAGGGCCACTGAGGGACCCATACTGGTCTTTCTGATTTCCAGGTAATTTTTATTGTCTCAGTGGCCCTTTGTGAAAATCCAACCCATGTCTGTCTGTTCCTTGATTTATTTGTATTGGTGCTGCTATACCTTGTTCTTGTTTTTCTAATCTTTTTCCTTTCCTAAAACCTTGTCTAGCCATAATAGTGGGTGCATTTTGATTGATATTATTTGTTAATGTCAAACCTAATTGATCTAAGACATCTCGTCCCCATAAATTTACAGGAAGATGATCCAATACATATGGCTGTATAGTTCCTTCACATCCTTCAGGATCCTTCCAATCTAATACCATTGCACTTTTATCGGGATTATTCGCCACTCCTAGGCCTCGAAGCGTTTGAGTGGCTTGTTGTAATGGCCAATGTTTTGCCATTCTTGACGAGAGATAATGCTAAGGTCTGCACCTGTATCCAGTAGCCCATTAAATTCATGTCCTTGAATATTTAGTTTTAGCATGGGGCGAGAATGTAAATTTAAAGAAAGCATAGCCCAATCTACACCTGTGGAGCCTAATCCCTTGGAACCTCTTTCTACAGTATGATTGGAAAATTTATCATGTAGGCTTGGTATTATTAGTAATTGTGCTATTCTATCTCCTGGTGAAATTACTGATATACCCTTTGGAGAACTGGCTATAATTTTTATTTCACCTTCATAATCGGGATCAATTACCCCAGGACTTATCAAAAGTCCTTTTAGAGTAGAAGAGCTGCGTCCCAATAATAAGCCTACTGTTCCTTTGGGAAGAGGTCCTTTCACCCCTGTGGGAATGATTTGAACTCCCATCTCTGGAGTTAGTACTGCTCTGGCAGAGGCGCAGATGTCCAACCCTGCGCTCCCTCTGGTTTGTCTGATGAGGGATCTGATGCCCTGGGCACTACCCTGATGGGGTTGCTGGGGTTGCTGGGTTCCTCCAGAGCTCCAAATATTTGTGGTTTGGGGCCCCGGAGCATTGGGGCCCCCTGTCCGTTTTTTGGCAACGGAGCCCGATGCCTTTGTCCACGATATTGTGGATAAAAACCTTGTCCTTGTTCGTTTTTTGATAATGGAGTACCCTCTATGGTGGTTTGAGAACGGCATTCATTAGCCCAATGTCTCCCTCTACGGCATCGTGGACAAATACCCGGTATTCTATTCCTTTGATACCTAGTATTGTTAAACCCTCCTCCTATGGGGCAATTCCTTTTAAAATGTCCTGCTTGTTGACAATTGTAGCATGTTCTTAGCCCGGCATCTAAAGCCTGTTTTACTTCAGCTGCCACAATTTGCCCTTGTTCATTAATGTCTCTGGCATCTAAAGCCTGTTTTACTGCAGCTGCAACAATTTGCCCTTGTTCATTAATGTCTCTGGCATCTAAAGCCTGTTTTACTGCAGCTGCCATGACTTGCTCTTGTTCATTAATGTCTCTACACAATTTAATATATTTGTTTAAATCTTCCTGTTTCCATGGTCTAATGATATCTCTGCACCAACGATTCGCTTGGTCATAAGCCAGTTGTTTTATTAATGGCATTGCTTGTTCTGCATTCCCAAAACTCTGGTAGCTGTTTGAATAAGCCTATCTACAAATTCAGCATAAGGTTCATTAGCTCCTTGTATTATCTTAGATAATTGACCTTGTAAACCTCCATGTCCTTGTAAAGTCTTCCATGCCTTAAGTGCATCTATAGCAATTTGTGCGTATACACCAGGATCATATGCAAGTTGTTGCTGCCGATCCTCATAAGGTCCCTTTCCTAACAACATATCTAGATTTCTCTGAGGATAACCAGCTGCTGCATTTCCCATAGCTGTCTCCTTGCAAAATTCCTCATTAGCAACCTTCCATAACAGGTATTGTCCTCCAGTTAGCACAGCTTTACACATATTAGCCCAATCTGCTGGCGTCATGTTTAAGTTGGTAATGGATTCGATCAAGCTTACAGTGAAGGGTGCTTGAGGACCATAGGTTGTTACAGCCTCTTTTAGCTCCTTCACTGTTTTGTAAAATAAACCCTGGTGAATTCGCTGCCCTCCTACCTCAAATACAGGGCATACTTGAGATCCTGTCTCAGGATCCCAACTATCAACTGCGGGGGTTGGGAGTCTCTTAGCATATGGAGGTGGTGCTGTTGATTGGACACTTATGCCCTCTGGTGATAGAATGCTGTTAGTAGCAGTCTCCTGTAGAGGTGGTGCTGTTGGTTGGAGACTTTCGCTCTCTGATAGAAAGGTGTTATTAGCAGTCTCCTGTTGTAACTTTTCCCCTGATGGCTTTTTCTGCTCTAAACTTCCTTCCTCTGTCTCACTAGCTTGAAAGACCTTCTCTTGTACTTGAATCTTTTCCTCATTCTGACTAACTTGAGAGACCTCTTTTACTTGAATCAATATGTCTTCTCCTTCCTCTACCTTTGTCTGATCTGAAGGCTTTGGACTAAGCAAACCAGATACGTTCGCCCACAATGTCAATGTGCCAACTGGCAGAGTCCCTGGGTTGTACTTTTCTATTCTTTTTAAATCTTCACCATGATGGTTCCATTGTGATATATCTAACAACTCCTCCTTAAAAAGCCATGGGCTATATTTTTGTATTGTATCAACGTATGCCCTGAGTATTCTTGATTTTACTGAGATGCCTCCTTCGTCTAACAATTTACTTAACACTCTTTCGGTTTGTTTTTTACTAATTGCTGATCCCGTATTTCTACTATAATACAACCCAGCAAGATAACACCAAACCAAACCGAGACAGAATCCAATAAAAATGGAACAACAAAATTTCATTATAGCCTTTCTATCCTCCTGACATGTGCATCCGTCCTTTCTCCCTATCTGTTCCTCAGACGCAAATAGTTTTTCCTCAGTTGTGAGCGGTTTTTCTTCCGTCTCACTCATCTCCAGGGACTGGAATGTCCATCCGACCTTTCTCCCTATCTGTTCCTCAAACGCAAATAGTTTTGCCTCAAATGTGAGCGGTTTTTCTTCCGTCTCACTCATCTCCAGGGATAGGCAACTTAAAACAAAAATGAAGCAAAACAAAAGAGTAAACTTAGAATGGCTACCCATCCTCTCGCCCTGCCCTCAGGGGCGAGCAGTTTACTTACCCTCAGTCGGTCCCCGTACGGGCCACCAAATGCCGCAGTCTGACTGGGCACAATTCAGGAGCCACTTGTCAAAAGAAACAAACTTTATTTTTAAAACTACAAACGCCAAACAAAACAGCTCCTCAGGAAAAACCCTCAGAGCCCAACTGCCACCACCGGCTTCCACAAGCCTCTCCCACACACCAACCACCACCTCCCACAATCCTCCTGCTCTTGAGGCCGATTGGCTAGGTCGCGTGGGCGGAGCCAAAGAAGTCCCCCAATGAGCAGTTCCGTAGTCTGAAGGGCAGGGAAACAGCCCAATGAACATGACTGCAGAGGAGCCAATCAGCTAGATGTTGCTGGGGCCACTATGAGCCAATCATCAGCTGGCAGCTTGAAGTGCAGGGAAACAGCCCAATGAACATCACCGCAGAGGAGCCAATCAGCTAGATGTTGCTGGGGCCACTGTGAGCCAATCATCAGCCGGCAGCTGGAAGTTTGCTGGCAGCTGGAAGTTTGCTGGGGCCCCTTTGGCTGTGGCTCTCAACACCTTTCAATGAAAGTGATTCTCGTCAGTCTCTGCTTGGGGCTACTTCAAAAGGACACAAACCATAGCGATAGATCTAGGAATTACATTATTGTGCCAAGTTTCAAAGAGCTAGCACAAACCGTGTTTAATTTAGAGTTCCAACTACATGTATCCATATAGGAGAAAACAGAGTGAAACCTAAACTTGAAAACGGTTACTGCAAAGGAACGGTTTAACGTATAAGAACGAAATTTGGTGAACCAAGTGGGATTGGTATACTGATCATTAAATGGAAGTATCATCTAGATTGGTTGAAAAAATGTTTGCTGATATTTCCGAAAACTCGTAGTTTTTTGGAAGCTTGGCAACGCCTTTCAATGAAAGTGATTCTCGTCAGTCTCTGCTTGGGGCTACTTCAATAGGACACAAACCATAGCGAGAGAACTTGGAACTACATTATTGTGCCAAGTTTCAAAGAGCTAGCACAAACCGTGTTTGATTTAGAGTTCCAACTACATGTATCCATATAGGAGAAAACAGAGTGAAACCTAAACATGAAACGGATACTGCAAAGGAACGGTTGAACCTCGAAGAACGAAATTTGGTGAGCCAAGTGGGATTGGTGTACTGATCACTAACTGGAAGTATCATTTGGATTGGGTGAAAAAATGTTTGCTGAGATTTCAGGAAACTCGTCGTTTTTTGGAAGTTGGCAACCCCTTTCAATGAAAGTGATTCTCGTCAGTGTCTGCTTGGAGTTACTTCAATAGGACACAAACCATAGCGATAGAACTTGGAACTACATTATTGTGCCAAGTTTCAAAGAGCTAGCCCAAACCGTGTTTGATTTAGAGTTCCAACTACATGTATCCATATAGGAGAAAACAGAGTGAAACCTAAAAATGAAAACGGTTCCTGCAAAGGAACGGTTTAACCTAGAAGAACAAAATTTGGTGAGCCAAGTGGGATTGGAGTACTGATCATTACCTGCAAGTATCATCAGGATTGGGTGAAAAAATGTTTGCTGAGATTTCAGGAAACTCGTAGTTTTTTGGAAGCTTGGCAACCCCTTTCAATAAAAGTGATTCTCGTCAGTCTCTGCTTGGGGCTACTTCAATAGGACACAAACCATAGCGATAGAACTTGGAACTACATTATTGTGCCAAGTTTCAAAGAGCTAGCACAAACCGTGTTTGATTTAGAGTTCCAACTACATGTATCCATATAGGACAAAACAAAGTGAAACCTAAACATGAAAACGGTTACTGCAAAGGAACGGTTTAACCTAGAAGAACGCAATTTAGTGAGCCAAGTGGGATTGGTGTACTGATCATTAACGGCAAGTATCATCAAGATTGGGTGAAAAAAAAGTTTGCTGAGATTACAGGAAACTCGTAGTTTTTTGGAAGCTTGGCAACCCAATTCAATGAAAGTGATTCTCGTCAGTCTCTGCTTGGGGCTACTTCAATAGGATACAAACCATCGCGATAGAACTTGGAACTACATTTTTGTGCCAAGTTTCAAAGAGCTAGCACAAACCGTGTTTGATTTAGAGTTCCAACTACAAGTATCCATATAGGAGAAAACAGAGTGAAACCTAAACATGAAAACGGTTACTGCAAAGGAACGGTTGAACCTAGAAGAACGAAATTTGGTGAGCCAAGTGGGATTGGTGTTCTGATCATTACCTGCAAGTATCAAAAGTTTGGGTGAAAAAATGTTTGCTGAGATTTCCGGGAACTCGTAGTTTTTTGGAAGCTTGGCAACCCCTTTCAATGAAAGTGATTCTCATCAGTCTCTGCTTGGGGCTACTTCAATAGGACACAAACCATAGCGATAGAACTTGGAACTACATTATTGTGCCAAGTTTCAAAGACTATCACAAACCGTTTTTGATTTAGAGTTCCAACTACATGTATCCATATAGGAGAAAACAGAGTGAAACCTAAAAATGAAAACGGTTACTGCAAAGGAACGGTTGAACCTAGAAGAACGAAATTTGGTGAGCCAAGGGGGATTGGTGTAATGATCATTAAATGGAAGTATCATCAAGATTGAGTGAAAAAATATTTGCTGAGATTTCCGAAAACTCGTAGATTTTGGAAGCTTGGCAACCCCTTTCAATGAAAGTAATGCTCGTCAGTCTCTGCTTGGGGCTACTTCAATAGGACACAAACCATAGCGATAGAACTTGGAACTACATTATTGTGCCAAGTTTCAAAGAGCTAGCACAAACCGTGTTTGATTTAGCGTTCCAACTACATGTATCCATATAGGAGAAAACAGAGTGAAACCTAAACATGAAAACGGTGACTGCAAAGGAACGGTTTAACCTAGAAGAACGAAATTTGGTGAGCCAAGTGGGATTGGTGTAGTGCTCATTACCTGCAAGTATCATCAAGATTGGGTGAAAAAATGTTTGCTGAGATTTCAGGAAACTCCTAGTTTTTTAGAATCTTGGCAACCCCTTTCTGCCGCAGTCTGACTGGGCACAATTCAGGAGCCACTTGTCAAAAGAAACAAACTTTATTTTTAAAACTACAAACGCCAAACAAAACAGCTCCTCAGGAAAAACCCTCAGAGCCCAACTGCCACCACCGGCTTCCACAAGCCTCTCCCACACACCAACCACCACCTCCCACAATCCTCCTGCTCTTGAGGCCGATTGGCTAGGTCGCGTGGGCGGAGCCAAAGAAGTCCCCCAATGAGCAGTTCCGTAGTCTGAAGGGCAGGGAAACAGCCCAATGAACATGACTGCAGAGGAGCCAATCAGCTAGATGTTGCTGGGGCCACTATGAGCCAATCATCAGCTGGCAGCTTGAAGGGCAGGGAAACAGCCCAATGAACATCACCGCAGAGGAGCCAATCAGCTAGATGTTGCTGGGGCCACTGTGAGCCAATCATCAGCCGGCAGCTGGAAGTTTGCTGGCAGCTGGAAGTTTGCTGGGGCCCCTTTGGCTGTGGCTCTCAACATCTCCCCCTCTCTGTTTAAATGACAAGTATGTGGCTTAGGGACCGTGCCTGCCTTAGGTTGTCCAATACTACATATGGTCCTTACCCGTCTTCGGATGAGCTGACCTCAGGGCGTTAGCCTCCTGTCTTAGGTTGGTACCATTGTAATTGGATCTTACCCGTCATTGACTACCGGTCCAGTATACAGCCACACCTGTGGAGAGGTACCAGCGGGGGGGGGTGAGGTTCTTTGCCTCACCTCTGTTGGCCCCCAAATAGCTGAACGATCATTACAAGCAGAAGGGAGGAAGATATACCAAATCAATACTCCAATACTACCACAAGTCGCTGCACCAACAGATAGTTCACAATGCATACAAGTGAGTTCACAATGCATACAAGTGACACATAGTTTAGGCAAGTTCTGTAAGCGGTTCAGTTATGGCTATTGCAGAGACTGTAGATTAGTTTTATCTTTGTCTTCACCGGCACAGGGATGAAGATAGGAATTCTGGCAATAATGGCTATAGAAAAAATTATATAACATTCTAGAAGGTACTAAAAGAAAACAATTTTCTTAACAATTTACATTGTCTTCACCGGCACTGGGATGAAGATAGAAAGTCTGGCAATAATAGCTAAAGAAAACATTGTGTAACATTCCAGAAGGCACTAAAAGAAAACAATTTTCTTAACAATTTACATTATCTTCACTGGCACTGGGATGAAGATAGAAATTTTGGCAATAATGGCTAAAGAAAACATTGTGTAACATTCCAGAAGGCACTAAAAGAAAACAATTTTCTTAACAATTTACATTATCTCCACCGGCATTGGAATGAAGATAAGAATTTTGTCAATAATGGTTAATATTAATAATTGTGTATCATTCTAGAAGGCACTAAAAGGAAACAATCTTCTTAACAATTTACATTATCTTGAAAAGAATTATTAAATATAATGAAAAGGATAGGTGAAAGTAAACAAACAGATCTGTTAACCTTTTTTTGTTTACATATTAAAACAATTCTTAACAGTTATTTACCCAATTTAAATTAAACCATTTAAATCACGTGAATAAAAAAAAAAAATTTTTGGATCCTTTTTTTTTTTTTAATGAGCGCTCATCATATATGATATATGGACATATGTACATTCAAACACATAACACAAAACACAAGTGTGCACACATAATACATACAACACATAACATAATGGTAAAGGCCTTATAACTTTTTACAGGTGAAATCTCCATTGCAATGTTTAACAACTCTATAGTAAAAAAAAAAATATATAGAACTGATCAGCAAAACATTAACCTAGGTCTGTATGAGCTCAAAAAACAAAATAGAACTTCATGATATGGGAAAGGGCAATAATAAAATAGATATTGAAAAAAGCATCCTGGTTCTGTCGCAGATGTAAGGATAGCCAAATTGGAGTTTTGGATATCAGCTGTTATGGATTTGAGCCAAATCATCTTCTTTTTGGTCTGTAGAAATTGCTTTAGTTAATCTCTCTGGAATCCAAATCGGCTGCTATTCTCCCTGTGGAAACACAAAAACAGGCCCCCGACTCCAGACAATCACTGGGTCAGGACTTTAGTTAATCTCTCCGGAATCCAAATCGGCTGCTGTTCTTCCTGTGGAAACACACAAACAGACCCCCGACTCCAGACAATTACTGGGTCAGGACCTTTCCATTGTCCTGTTAGAATATCTTTCCAAAGTACCTTGGGCTTATGTACATTTTTTGGACACATATGCCTTTCTGCAGCACTAAGTCCTGATGAATCTAAATTTAAAAAGTTTAGAGTAAAAAGGGTTATTTTAAGTTTATCTTTGGGGAATATATACCCCTTCCCAATTCCGTCTTTTTGCTTTAATAAGTACATTTTAATAGTTTGATGAGCTCTTTCAACTATGCCTTGTCCCTGTGGATTGTATGGGATTCCTGTTATATGAGTAATGCCAAATGATGAGCAAAATTGTTTAAAAGAAGTAGACGTATAACCAGGGGCATTATCTGTTTTTAACTGTTTTGGAATGCCCACAGTGGCAAAATTTTGTAAGCAATGAGCTATAACATCTTTAGTTTTTTCTCCGGCATGAAGGGAGCCCATCAAAAATCCAGAAGAAGTATCAACTGTAACATGCAAATATTTTAATTTTCCAAATTCTGGCAAGTGTGTGACGTCCATCTGCCAAATATGGTTAGGTATCAATCCTCTAGGATTGACTCCAAGATTAACTTGTGGTAAAAAGGTCACACAATTTTGACATTGTTTTATTATTTGTCTAGCTTGTTCCTTAGTTATTTTAAAACGCTTTTGTAAAGTATTAGCATTGACATGGAACCTTTTATGAAAATTTATAGCTTCTTCTAGTATAGAGAAAATATGTACGTCATGTGTAGTTTTATCTGCTAAATCATTGCCCAAACTAAGGGCTCCAGGCAATCCTGTATGTGCCCTGATATGTCCTATAAAGAATGGATCTTTTCTGTCCCAGATTAAACTTTGTATAGTGGAAAATAAAGAGAAAACAGTAGAAGAAGGGGAAATCCTACCAGCATCTTCAAGGGATACTATAGCATTAACTATATACTGACTATCAGAAAATAAATTAAATACAGAATCTTTAAACATCACAAAAGTTTGTAATACTGCATTAAGCTCTACCTTTTGAGCTGATTGTTTGGGTACTAAAAATGTAAAAGTTCGATCAGGGGTAACTATTGCTGCTGTACCATTATTTGATCCATCAGTGAATATATTTGGAGAATTCATGATAGGTGTTTTTCTTGTCATTTTTGGAAAAATTACAGGATGCAATGACCAAAAAGACAATAAAGGATTAGATGGTAAGTGGTTATCAAATGAAACATTAGATTTGCACATGATTATTGCCCAAGTATTTAACTCATTAGCTAATTCATCAATTTGATTCATAGTATTAACATAAATTTGACACATAGTTGGGCTGTTAGCCATCCCTTGAGGGAGTACTTTCCATTCATATCTCTGATCAGGACCTTCATGATTCAGTGCAGGGATAGTAAATGCAAAACGTGGACTATCCTCAGGATGAATTGGAATTGAAAAAAAAAAACAATCTTTAATATCTATAACTAAAACATACCAAGTTTTTGGCAAAGCAGACAACTGAGGAATCCCCGATTGAGCAGGTCCCATAATGACCATTTCATTATTAATGGCTCTTAAATCTTGCAATAATCTCCATTTACCAGATTTCTTTTTGATGACAAAAATGGGAGTATTATGGGGAGATACAGAAGGTTGTATATGTCCTTCCACTAATTGTTGTTTGACCAGATCATGGGCTACTTGTATCTTTTCTTTAGTCAAGGGCCACTGAGGGACCCATACTGGTCTTTCTGATTTCCAGGTAATTTTTATTGTCTCAGTGGCCCTTTGTGAAAATCCAACCCATGTCTGTCTGTTCCTTGATTTATTTGTATTGGTGCTGCTATACCTTGTTCTTGTTTTTCTAATCTTTTTCCTTTCCTAAAACCTTGTCTAGCCATAATAGTGGGTGCATTTTGATTGATATTATTTGTTAATGTCAAACCTAATTGATCTAAGACATCTCGTCCCCATAAATTTACAGGAAGATGATCCAATACATATGGCTGTATAGTTCCTTCACATCCTTCAGGATCCTTCCAATCTAATACCATTGCACTTTTATCGGGATTATTCGCCACTCCTAGGCCTCGAAGCGTTTGAGTGGCTTGTTGTAATGGCCAATGTTTTGGCCATTCTTGACGAGAGATAATGCTAAGGTCTGCACCTGTATCCAGTAGCCCATTAAATTCATGTCCTTGAATATTTAGTTTTAGCATGGGGCGAGAATCTAAATTTAAAGAAAGCATAGCCCAATCTACACCTGTGGAGCCTAATCCCTTGGAACCTCTTTCTACAGTATGATTGGAAAATTTATCATGTAGGCTTGGTATTATTAGTAATTGTGCTATTCTATCTCCTGGTGAAATTACTGATATACCCTTTGGAGAACTGGCTATAATTTTTATTTCACCTTCAAAATCGGGATCAATTACCCCAGGACTTATCAAAAGTCCTTTTAGAGTAGAAGAGCTGCGTCCCAATAATAAGCCTACTGTTCCTTTGGGAAGAGGTCCTTTCACCCCTGTGGGAATGATTTGAACTCCCATCTCTGGAGTTAGTACTGCTCTGGCAGAGGCGCAGATGTCCAACCCTGCGCTCCCTCTGGTTTGTCTGATGAGGGATCTGATGCCCTGGGCACTACCCTGATGGGGTTGCTGGGGTTGCTGGGTTCCTCCAGAGCTCCGTATATTTGTGGTTTGGGGCCCCGGAGCATTGGGGCCCCCTGTCCGTTTTTTGGCAACGGAGCCCGATGCCTTTGTCCACGATATTGTGGATACAAACCTTGTCCTTGTTCGTTTTTTGATAATGGAGTACCCTCTATGGTGGTTTGAGAACGGCATTCATTAGCCCAATGTCTCCCTCTACGGCATCGTGGACAAATACCCGGTATTCTATTCCTTTGATACCTAGTATTGTTAAACCCTCCTCCTATGGGGCAATTCCTTTTAAAATGTCCTGCTTGTTGACAATTGTAGCATGTTCTTAGCCCGGCATCTAAAGCCTGTTTTACTGCAGCTGCCACAATTTGCCCTTGTTCATTAATGTCTCTGGCATCTGAAGCCTGTTTTACTGCAGCTGCAACAATTTGCCCTTGTTCATTAATGTCTCTGGCATCTAAAGCCTGTTTTACTGCAGCTGCCATGACTTGCTCTTGTTCATTAATGTCTCTACACAATTTAATATATTTGTTTAAATCTTCCTGTTTCCATGGTCTAATGATATCTCTGCACCAACGATTCGCTTGGTCATAAGCCAGTTGTTTTATTAATGGCATTGCTTGTTCTGCATTCCCAAAAACTCTGGTAGCTGTTTGAATAAGCCTATCTACAAATTCAGCATAAGGTTCATTAGCTCCTTGTATTATCTTAGATAATTGACCTTGTAAACCTCCATGTCCTTGTAAAGTCTTCCATGCCTTAAGTGCATCTATAGCAATTTGTGCGTATACACCAGGATCATATGCAAGTTGTTGCTGCCGATCCTCATAAGGTCCCTTTCCTAACAACATATCTAGATTTCTCTGAGGATAACCAGCTGCTGCATTTCCCATAGCTGTCTCCTTGCAAAATTCCTCATTAGCAACCTTCCATAACAGGTATTGTCCTCCAGTTAGCACAGCTTTACACATATTAGCCCAATCTGCTGGCGTCATGTTTAAGTTGGTAATGGATTCGATCAAGCTTACAGTGAAGGGTGCTTGAGGACCATAGGTTGTTACAGCCTCTTTTAGCTCCTTCACTGTTTTGTAAAATAAACCCTGGTGAATTCGCTGCCCTCCTACCTCAAATACAGGGCATACTTGAGATCCTGTCTCAGGATCCCAACTATCAACTGCGGGGGTTGGGAGTCTCTTAGCATATGGAGGTGGTGCTGTTGATTGGACACTTATGCCCTCTGGTGATAGAATGCTGTTAGTAGCAGTCTCCTGTAGAGGTGGTGCTGTTGGTTGGAGACTTTCGCTCTCTGATAGAAAGGTGTTATTAGCAGTCTCCTGTTGTAACTTTTCCCCTGATGGCTTTTTCTGCTCTAAACTTCCTTCCTCTGTCTCACTAGCTTGAAAGACCTTCTCTTGTACTTGAATCTTTTCCTCATTCTGACTAACTTGAGAGACCTCTTTTACTTGAATCAATATGTCTTCTCCTTCCTCTACCTTTGTCTGATCTGAAGGCTTTGGACTAAGCAAACCAGATACGTTCGCCCACAATGTCAATGTGCCAACTGGCAGAGTCCCTGGGTTGTACTTTTCTATTCTTTTTAAATCTTCACCATGATGGTTCCATTGTGATATATCTAACAACTCCTCCTTAAAAAGCCATGGGCTATATTTTTGTATTGTATCAACGTATGCCCTGAGTATTCTTGATTTTACTGAGATGCCTCCTTCGTCTAACAATTTACTTAACACTCTTTCGGTTTGTTTTTTACTAATTGCTGATCCCGTATTTCTACTATAATACAACCCAGCAAGATAACACCAAACCAAACCGAGACAGAATCCAATAAAAATGGAACAACAAAATTTCATTATAGCCTTTCTATCCTCCTGACATGTGCATCCGTCCTTTCTCCCTATCTGTTCCTCAGACGCAAATAGTTTTTCCTCAGTTGTGAGCGGTTTTTCTTCCATCTCACTCATCTCCAGGGACTGAAATGTCCATCCGACCTTTCTCCCTATCTGTTCCTCAAACGCAAATAGTTTTTCCTCAAATGTGAGCGGTTTTTCTTCCGTCTCACTCATCTCCAGGGATAGGCAACTTAAAACAAAAATGAAGCAAAACAAAAGAGTAAACTTAGAATGGCTACCCATCCTCTCGCCCTGCCCTCAGGGGCGAGCAGTTTACTTACCCTCAGTTGGTCCCCGTACGGGCCACCAAATGCCGCAGTCTGACTGGGCACAATTCAGGAGCCACTTGTCAAAAGAAACAAACTTTATTTTTAAAACTACAAACGCCAAACAAAACAGCTCCTCAGGAAAAACCCTCAGAGCCCAACTGCCACCACCGGCTTCCACAAGCCTCTCCCACACACCAACCACCACCTCCCACAATCCTCCTGCTCTTGAGGCCGATTGGCTAGGTCGCGTGGGCGGAGCCAAAGAAGTCCCCCAATGAGCAGTTCCGTAGTCTGAAGGGCAGGGAAACAGCCCAATGAACATGACTGCAGAGGAGCCAATCAGCTAGATGTTGCTGGGGCCACTATGAGCCAATCATCAGCTGGCAGCTTGAAGGGCAGGGAAACAGCCCAATGAACATCACCGCAGAGGAGCCAATCAGCTAGATGTTGCTGGGGCCACTGTGAGCCAATCATCAGCCGGCAGCTGGAAGTTTGCTGGCAGCTGGAAGTTTGCTGGGGCCCCTTTGGCTGTGGCTTTCAACACCTTTCAATGAAAGTGATTCTCGTCAGTCTCTGCTTGGGACTACTTCAATAGGACACAAACCATAGCGATAGATCTAGGAATTACATTATTGTGCCAAGTTTCAAAGAGCTAGCACAAACCGTGTTTGATTTAGAGTTCCAACTACATGTATCCATATAGGAGAAAACAGAGTGAAACCTAAACTTGAAAACGGTTACTGCAAAGGAACGGTTTAACGTATAAGAACGAAATTTGGTGAACCAAGTGGGATTGGTATACTGATCATTAAATGGAAGTATCATCTAGATTGGTTGAAAAAATATTTGCTGATATTTCCGAAAACTCGTAGTTTTTTAGAAGCTTGGCAACGCCTTTCAATGAAAGTGATTCTCGTCAGTCTCTGCTTGGGGCTACTTCAATAGGACACAAACCATAGCGATAGAACTTGGAACTACATTATTGTGCCAAGTTTCAAAGAGCTAGCACAAACCGTGTTTGATTTAGAGTTCCAACTACATGTATCCATATAGGAGAAAACAGAGTGAAACCTAAACATGAAAACGGTTACTGCAAAGGAACGGTTGAACCTCGAAGAACGAAATTTGGTGAGCCAAGTGGGATTGGTGTACTGATCATTAACTGGAAGTATCATTTAGATTGGGTGAAAAAATGTTTGCTGAGATTTCCGGAAACTCGTCGTTTTTTGGAAGTTGGCAACCCCTTTCAATGAAAGTGATTCTCGTCAGTCTCTGCTTGGGGCTACTTCAATAGGACACAAACCATAGCGATAGAACTTGGAACTACATTATTGTGCCAAGTTTCAAAGAGCTAGCACAAACCGTGTTTGATTTAGAGTTCCAACTACATGTATCCATATAGGAGAAAACAGAGTGAAACCTAAACATGAAAACGGTTACTGCAAAGGAACGGTTTAACCTAGAAGAACGAAATTTGGTGAGCCAAGTGGGATTGGTGTACTGATCATTAAATGGAAGTATCATCAAGATTGGGTGAAAAAATATTTGCTAAGATTTCCGGAAACTCATAGATTTTGGAAGCTTGGCAACCCCTTTAAATGAAAGTAATGCTCGTCAGTCTCTGCTTGGGGCTACTTCAATAGGACACAAACCATAGCGATAGAACTTGGAACTACATTATTGTGCCAAGTTTCAAAGAGCTAGCACAAACCGTGGTTGATTTAGCGTTGCAACTACATGTATCCATATAGGAGAAAACAGAGTAAAACCTAAACATGAAAACGGTGACTGCAAAGGAACGGTTTAACCTAGAAGAACGAAATTTGGTGAGCCAAGTGGGATTGGTGTAGTGCTCATTACCTGCAAGTATCATCAAGATTGGTTGAAAAATGTTTGCTGAGATTTCAGGAAACTCCTAGTTTTTTAGAAGCTTGGCAACCCCTTTCAATGAAAATGAATCTCGTCAGTCTCTGCTTGGGGCTACTTCAATAGGACACAAACCATAGCGATAGAACTTGGAACTACATTATTGTGCCAAGTTTCAAAGAGATAGCACAAACCGTGTTTGATTTAGAGTTCCAACTACATGTATCCATATAGGAGAAACAGAGTGAAACCTAAACATGAAAACGGTTACTGCAAAGGAACGGTTGAACCTAGAAGAACGAAATTTGGTGAGCCAAGTGGGATTGGTGTACTGATTATTACCTGCAAGTATAAAAAGTTTGGGTGAAAAAATGTTTGCTGAGATTTCCGGAAACTCGTAGTTTATTGGAAGCTTGGCAACCCCTTTCAATGAAAGTGATTCTCGTCAGTCTCTGCTTGGGGCTAATTCAATAGGACACAAACCATAGCGATAGAACTTGGAACTACATTATTGTGCCAAGTTTCAAAGAGATAGCACAAACCGTGTTTGATTTAGAGTTCCAACTACATGTATCCATATAGGAGAAAACAGAGTGCAACCTAAACATGAAAACGGTTACTGCAAAGGAACGGTTTTACGTAGAAGAACGCAATTTAGTGAGCCACGTGGGATTGGTGTACTGATCATTACCTGCAAGTATCATCAAGATTGGGTGAAAAAATGTTTGCTGAGATTTCCGGAAACTCGTATATTTTTGGAAGCTAGGCATCCCAATTCAATGAAAGTGATTCTCGTCAGTCTCTGCTTGGGGCTACTTCAATAGGACACAAACCATAGAGATAGAACTTGGAACTACATTATTGTGCCAAGTTTCAAAGAGCTAGCACAAACCGTCTTTGATTTACAGTTCCAACTACATGTATCCATATAGGAGAAAACAGAGTGAAACCTAAACATGAAAACGGTTACTGCAAAGGAACGGTTGAACCTAGAAGAACGCAATTTGGTGAGCCAAGAGGGATTGGTGTACTGATCATTACCTGCAAGTATCAAAAGTTTGGGTGAAACAATGTTTGCTGAGATTTCCGGAAACTCGTAATTTATTGGAAGCTTGGCAACCACTTTCAATGAAAGTGATTCTCGTCCGTCTCTGCTTGGGGCTACTTCAATAGGACACAAACCATAGAGATAGAACTTGGAACTACATTATTGTGCCAAGTTTCAAAGAGCTAGCACAAACCGTCTTTGATTTAGAGTTCCAACTACATGTATCCATATAGGAGAAAACAGAGTGAAATCTAAACGTGAAAACGGTTACTACAAAGGAACGGTTTAACCTAGAAGAACGAAATTTGGTGAGCCAAGTGGGATTGGTGTACTGATCATTACTGGAAGTATCATTTAGATTGGGTGAAAAAATGTTTGCTGAGATTTCCGGAAACTCATCGTTTTTTGTATGTTGGCAACCCCTTTCAATGAAAGTGATTCTCGTCAGTGTCTGCTTGGGGCTACTTCAATAGGACACAAAACATAGCGATAGAACTTGGAACTACATTATTGTGCCAAGTTTCAAAGAGCTTGCACAAACCGTGTTTGATTTAGAGTTCGAACTACATGTATCCATATAGGAGAAAACAGAGTGAAACCTAAACATGAAAACGGTTACTGCAAAGGAACGGTTGAACCTAGAAGAACGAAATTTGGTGAGCCAAGTGGGATTGGTGTACTGATCATTAACTGGAAGTATCATTTAGATTGGGTGAAAAAATGTTTGCTGAGATTTCCGGAAACTCTTCGTTTTTTGGAAGTTGGCAACCCCTTTCAATGAAAGTAATGCTCGTCAGTCTCTGCTTGGGGCTACTTCAATAGGACACAAACCATAGCGATAGAACTTGGAACTACATTATTGTGCCAAGTTTCAAAGAGCTAGCACAAACTGTGTTTGATTTAGAGTTCCAACTACATGTATCCATATAGGAAAAAACAGAGTGAAATCTAAACATGAAAACGGTGACTGCAAAGGAACGGTTTAACCTAGAAGAACGCATTTTAGTGAGCCAAGTGGGATTGGTGTACTGATCATTACCGGCAAGTATCATCAAGATTGGGTGAAAAAAAAGTTTGCTGAGATTTCAGGAAACTCGTAGTTTTTTGGAAGCTTGGCAACCCAATTCAATGAAAGTGATTCTCGTCAGTCTCTGCTTGGGGCTACTTCAATAGGACACAAACCATAGCGATAGAACTTGGAACTACATTATTGTGCCAAGTTTCAAAGAGATAGCACAAACCGTGTTTGATTTAGAGTTCCAACTACAAGTATCCATATAGGAGAAAACAGAGTGAAACCTAAACATGAAAACGGTTACTGCAAAGGAACGGTTGAACCTAGAAGAACGAAATTTGGTGAGCCAAGTGGGATTCGTGTACTGATCATTACCTGCAAGTATCAAAAGTTTGGGTGAAACAATGTTTGCTGAGATTTCCGGAAACTCGTAATTTATTGGAAGCTTGGCAACCACTTTCAATGAAAGTGATTCTCGTCAGTCTCTGCTTGGGGCTACTTCAATAGGACACAAACCATAGAGATAGAACTTGGAACTACATTATTGTGCCAAGTTTCAAAGAGCTAGCACAAACCGTCTTTGATTTAGAATTCCAACTACATGTATCCATATAGGAGAAAACAGAGTGAAACCTAAACGTGAAAACGGTTACTGCAAAGGAACGGTTTAACCTAGAAGAACGAAATTTGGTGAGCCAAGTGGGATTGGTGTACTTATCATTACTGGAAGTATCATTTAGATTGGGTGAAAAAATGTTTGCTGAGATTTCGGGAAACTCATCGTTTTTTGTAAGTTGGCAACCCCTTTCAATGAAAGTGATTCTCGTCAGTGTCTGCTTGGGGCTACTTCAATAGGACACAAACCATAGCGATAGAACTTGGAACTACATTATTGTGCCAAGTTTCAAAGAGCTTGCACAAACCGTGTTTGATTTAGAGTTCCAACTACATGTATCCATATAGGAGAAAACAGAGTGAAACCTAAACATGAAAACGGTTACTGCAAAGGAACGGTTGAACCTAGAAGAACGAAATTTGGTGAGCCAAGTGGGATTGGTGTACTGATCATTAACTGGAAGTATCATTTAGATTGGGTGAAAAAATGTTTGCTGAGATTTCCGGAAACTCGTCGTTTTATGGAAGTTGGCAACGCCTTTCAATGAAAGTGATTCTCGTCAGTCTCTGCTTGGGGCTACTTCAATAGGACACAAACCATAGCGATAGAACTTGGAACTACATTATTGTGCCAAGTTTCAAAGAGCTAGCACAAACTGTGTTTGATTTAGAGTTCCAACTACATGTATCCATATAGGAGAAAACAGAGTGAAATCTAAACATGAGAACGGTGACTGAAAAGGAACGGTTTAACCTAGAAGAACGCAATTTAGTGAGCCAAGTGGGATTGGTGTACTGATCATTATCGGCAAGTATCATCAAGATTGGGTGAAAAAAAAGTTTGCTGAGATTTCAGGAAACTCGTAGTTTTTTGGAAGCTTGGCAACCCAATTCAATGAAAGTGATTCTCGTCAGTCTCTGCTTGGGGCTACTTCAATAGGACACAAACCATAGCGATCGAACTTGGAACTACATTATTGTGAAAGTTTCAAAGAGATAGCACAAACCGTGTTTGATTTAGAGTTCCAACTACATGTATCCATATAGGAGAAAACAGAGTGAAACCTAAACATGAAAACGGTTACTGCAAAGGAACGGTTGAACCTGGAAGAACGGAATTTAGTGAGCCAAGTGGGATTGGTGTACTGATCATTACCTGCAAGTATCATCAAGATTGGGTGAAAAAGTGTTTGCTGAGATTTCAGGAAACTCGTAGTTTTTTGGAAGCTTGGCAACCCCTTTCAATGAAAGTGATTCTCGTCAGTCTCTGCTTGGGGTTACTTCAATAGGACACAAACCATAGCGATAGAACTTGGAACTACATTATTGTGCCAAGTTTCAAAGAGCTAGCACAAACCGTGTTTGAATTAGAGTTCCAACTACATGTATCCATATAGGAGAAAACAGAGTGAAACCTAAACATGAAAACGGTTACTGCAAAGGAACGGTTGAACCTAGAAGAACGAAATTTGGTGAGCCAAGTGGGATTGGTGTACTGATCATTACCTGCAAGTATCAAAAGTTTGGGTGAAACAATGTTTGCTGAGATTTCCGGAAACTCGTAATTTATTGGAAGCTTGGCAACCCCTTTCAATGAAAGAGATTCTCGTCAGCCTCTGCTTGGGGATACTTCAATAGGACACAAACCATAGAGATAGAACTTGGAACTACATTATTGTGCCATGTTTCAAAGAGCTAGCACAAACCGTCTTTGATTTAGAGTTCCAACTACATGTATCCATATAGGAGAAAACAGAGTGAAACCTAAACATGAAAACGGTTACTGCAAAGGAACGGTTGAACCTAGAAGAACGAAATTTGGTGAGCCAAGTGGGATTGGTGTACTGATCATTAACTGGAAGTATCATTTAGATTGGGTGAAAAAATGTTTGCTGAGATTTCCGGAAACTCGTCGTTTTTTGGAAGTTGGCAACCCCTTTCAATGAAAGTGATTCTCGTCAGTGTCTGCTTGGGGCTACTTCAATAGGACACAAACCATAGCGATAGAACTTGGAACTACATTATTGTGCCAAGTTTCAAAGAGCTAGCACAAACCGTGTTTGATTTAGAGTTCCAACTACATGTATCCATATAGGAGAAAACAGAGTGAAACCTAAAAATGAAAACGGTTACTGCAAAGGAACGGTTTAACCTAGAAGAACGAAATTTGGTGAGCCAAGTGGGATTGGAGTACTGATCATTTCCTGCAAGTATCATCAGGATTGGGTGAAAAAATATTTGCTGAGATTTCCGGAAACTCGTAGTTTTTTGGAAGCTTGGCAACCCCTTTCAATGAAAGTAATTCTCATCAGTCTCTGCTTGGGGCTACTTCAATAGGACACAAACCATAGCGATAGAACTTGGAACTACATTATTGTGCCAAGTTTCAAAGAGATAGCACAAACCGTGTTTGATTTAGAGTTCCAACTACATGTATCCATATAGGAGAAAACACAGTGAAACCTAAACATGAAAACGGTTACTGCAAAGGAACGGTTGAACCTAGAAGAACGAAATTTGGTGAGCCAAGTGGGATTGGTGTACTGATCATTAAATGGAAGTATCATCAAGATTGGGTGAAAAAATGTTTGCTGAGATTTCCGGAAACTCGTAGATTTTGGAAGCTTGGCAACCCCTTTCAATGAAAGTAATGCTCGTCAGTCTCTGCTTGGGACTACTTCAATAGGACACAAACCATAGCGAGAGAACTTCTAACTACATTATTGTGCCAAGTTTCAAAGAGCTACCACAAACCGTCTTTCATTTAGCGTTCCAACTACATGTATCCATATAGGAGAAAACAGAGTGAAACCGAAACATGAAAACGGTGACTGCAAAGGAACGGTTTAACCTAGAAGAACGAAATTTGGTGAGCCAAGTGGGATTGGTGTACTGATCAATACCTGCAAGTATCATCAAGATTGGGTGAAAAAATATTTGCTGAGATTTCAGGCAACTCCTAGTTTTTTAGAAGCTTGGCAACCACTTTCAATGAAAGTGATTCTCGTCAGTCTCTGCTTGGGGCTACTTCAATAGGACACAAACCATAGCGATAGAACTAGGAATTACATTATTGTGCCAAGTTTCAAAGAGCTAGCACAAACCGTGTTTGATTTAGAGTTCCAACTACATGTATCCATATAGGAGAAAACAGAGTGAAACCTAAACTTGAAAACGGTTACTGCAAAGGAACGGTTTAACGTATAAGAACGAAATTTGGTGAACCAAGTGGGATTGGTATACTGATCATTAAATGGAAGTATCATCTAGATTGGTTGAAAAAATGTTTGCTGATATTTCCGAAAACTCGTAGTTTTTTGGAAGTTGGCAACCCCTTTCAATGAAAGTAATGCTCGTCAGTCTCTGCTTGGGGCTACTTCAATAGGACACAAACCATAGCGATAGAACTTGGAACTACATTATTGTGCCAAGTTTCAAAGAGCTAGCACAAACTGTGTTTGATTTAGAGTTCCAACTACATGTATCCATATAGGAGAAAACAGAGTGAAACCTAAACATGAAAACGGTTACTGCAAAGGAATGGTTTAACCTGGAAGAACGCAATTTAGTGAGCCAAGTGGGATTCGTGTACTGATCATTTCCTGCAAGTATCATCAAGATTGGGTGAAAAATGTTTGCTGAGATTTCAGGAAACTCGTAGATTTTTGGAAGCTTGGCAACCCAATTCAATGAAAGTGATTCTCGTCAGTCTCTGCTTGGGGCTACTTCAATAGGACACAAACCATAGCGATAGAACTTGGAACTACATTATTGTGCCAAGTTTCAAAGAGCTAGCACAAACCGTGTTTGATTTAGAGTTCCAACTACATGTATCCTTATAGGAGAAAACAGAGTTAAACCTAAACATGAAAACGGTTACTGCAAAGGAACGGTTTAACGTAGAAGAACGCAATTTAGTGAGCCACGTGGGATTGGTGTACTGATCACTACCTGCAAGTATCATTTAGATTGGGTGAAAAAATGTTTGCTGAGATTTCCGGAAACTCGTATTTTTTTGGAAGCTAGGCAACCCAATTCAATGAAAGTGATTCTCGTCAGTCTCTGCTTGGGGCTACATCAATAGGACACAAACCATAGCGATAGAACTTGGAACTACATTATTGTGCCAAGTTTCAAAGAGCTAGCACAAACCGTGTTTGATTTAGAGTTCCAACTACATGTATCCATATAGGAGAAAACAGAGTGAAACCTAAACATGAAAATGGTTACTGCAAAGGAACGGTTGAACCTAGAAGAACGAAATTTGGTGAGCCAAGTGGGATTTGTGTACTGATCATTACCTGCAAGGATCAAAAGTTTGGGTGAAAAAATGTTTGCTGAGATTTCAGGAAAACTCGTAATTTATTGGAAGCTTGGCAACCCCTTTCAATGAAAGTGATTCTCGTCAGTCTCTGCTTGGGGCTACTTCAATAGGACACAAACCATAGCGATAGAACTTGGAACTACATTATTGTGCCAAGTTTCAAAGAGCTAGCACAAACCGTGTTTGATTTAGAGTTCCAACTACATGTATCCATATAGGAGAAAACAGAGTGAAACCTAAACATGAAAACGGTTACTGCAAAGTAACGGTTTAACCTAGAAGAACGAAATTTGGTGAGCCAAGTGGGATTGGTGTAGTGCTCATTACCTGCAAGTATCATCAAGATTGGGTGAAAAAATGTTTGCTGAGATTTCAGGAAACTCCTAGTTTTTTAGAAGCTTGGCAACCCCTTTCAATTAAAGTGATTCTCGTCAGTCTCTGCTTGGGGCTACTTCAATAGGACACAAACCATAGCGATAGAACTAGGAATTACATTATTGTGCCAAGTTTCAAAGAGTTATAACAAACCGTGTTTGATTTAGAGTTCCAACTACATGTATCCATATAGGAGAAAACAGAGTGAAACCTAAACATAAAAACGGTTACTGCAAAGGAACGGTTGAACCTAGAAGAACGAAATTTGGTGAGCCAAGTGGGATTGGTGTACTGATCATTAACTGGAAGTATCATTTAGATTGGGTGAAAAAATGTTTGCTGAGATTTCCGGAAACTCGTCGTTTTTTGGAAGTTGGCAACCCCTTTCAATGAAAGTGATTCTCGTCATTGTCTGCTTGAGGCTACTTCAATAGGACACAAACCATAGTGATAGAACTTGGAACTACATTATTGTGCCAAGTTTCAAAGAGCTAGCACAAACCGTCTTTGATTTAGAGTTCCAACTACATGTATCCATATAGGAGAAAACAGAGTGAAACCTAAAAATGAAAACGGTTACTGCAAAGGAACGGTTTAACCTAGAAGAACGAAATTTGGTGAGCCAAGTGGGATTGGAGTACTGATCATTTCCTGCAAGTATCATCAAGATTGGGTGAAAAAATATTTGCTGAGATTTCCGGAAACTCGTAGTTTTTTGGAAGCTTGGCAACCCCTTTCAATGAAAGTAATTCTCATCAGTCTCTGCTTGGGGCTACTTCAATAGGACACAAACCATAGCGATAGAACTTGGAACTACATTATTGTGCCAAGTTTCAAAGAGATAGCACAAACCCTGTTTGATTTAGAGTTCCAACTACATGTATCCATATAGGAGAAAACACAGTGAAACCTAAACATGAAAACGGTTACTGCAAAGGAACGGTTGAACCTAGAAGAACGAAATTTGGTGAGCCAAGTGGGATTGGTGTACTGATCATTAAAGGGAAGTATCATCAAGATTGGGTGAAAAAATGTTTGCTGAGATTTCCGGAAACTCGTAGATTTTGGAAGCTTGGCAACCCCTTTCAATGAAGTAATGCTCGTCAGTCTCTGCTTGGGACTACTTCAATAGGACACAAACCATAGCGAGAGAACTTCTAACTACATTATTGTGCCAAGTTTCAAAGAGCTAGCACAAACCGTGTTTCATTTAGCGTTCCAACTACATGTATCCATATAGGAGAAAACAGAGTGAAACCTAAACATGAAAACGGTGACTGCAAAGGAACGGTATAACCTAGAAGAACGAAATTTGGTGAGCCAAGTGGGATTGGTGTAGTGCTCATTACCTGCAAGTATCATCAAGATTGGGTGAAAAAATATTTGCTGAGATTTCAGGATACTCCTAGTTTTTTAGAAGCTTGGCAACCGCTTTCAATGAAAGTGATTCTCGTCAGTCTCTGCTTGGGGCTACTTCAATAGGACACAAACCATAGCGATAGAACTAGGAATTACATTATTGTGCCAAGTTTCAAAGAGCTAGCACAAACCGTGTTTGATTTAGAGTTCCAACTACATGTATCCATATAGGAGAAAACAGAGTGAAACCTAAACTTGAAAACGGTTACTGCAAAGGAACGGTTTAACGTATAAGAACGAAATTTGGTGAACCAAGTGGGATTGGTATACTGATCATTAAATGGAAGTATCATCTAGATTGGTTGAAAAAATGTTTGCTGATATTTCCGAAAACTCGTAGTTTTTTGGAAGCTTGGCAACGCCTTTCAATGAAAGTGATTCTCGTCAGTCTCTGCTTGGGGCTACTTCAATAGGACACAAACCATAGCGAGAGAACTTGGAACTACATTATTGTGCCAAGTTTCAAAGAGCTAGCACAAACCGTGTTTGATTTAGCGTTCCCACTACATGTATCCATATAGGAGAAAACAGAATGAAACTTAAACATGAAAACGGTTACTGCAAAGGAACGGTTGAACCTAGAATAACGAAATTTGGTGAGCCAAGTGGGATTGGTGTACTGATCATTAACTGGAAGTATCATCAAGATTGGGTGAAAAAATGTTTGCTGAGATTTCCGGAAACTCGTTGTTTTTTGGAAGTTGGCAACCCCTTTCAATGAAAGTGATTCTCGTCAGTGTCTGCTTGGGGCTACTTCAATAGGACACAAACCATAGCGATAGAACTTGGAACTACATTATTGTGCCAAGTTTCAAAGAGCTTGCACAAACCGTGTTTGATTTAGAGTTCCAACTACATGTATCCATATAGGAGAAAACAGAGTGAAACCTAAACATGAAAACGGTTACTGCAAAGGAATGGTTTAACCTAGAAGAACGCAATTTAGTGAGCCAAGTGGGATTCGTGTACTGATCATTTCCTGCAAGTATCATCAAGATTGGGTGAAAAATGTTTGCTGAGATTTCAGGAAACTCGTAGATTTTTGGAAGCTTGGCAACCCAATTCAATGAAAGTGATTCTCGTCAGTCTCTGCTTGGGGCTACTTCAATAGGACACAAACCATAGCGATAGAACTTGGAACTACATTATTGTGCCAAGTTTCAAAGAGCTAGCACAAACCGTGTTTGATTTAGAGTTCCAACTACATGTATCCATATAGGAGAAAACAGAGTGAAACCTAAACATGAAAATGGTTACTGCAAAGGAACGGTTGAACCTAGAAGAACGAAATTTGGTGAGCCAAGTGGGATTTGTATACTGATCATTACCTGCAAGTATCAAAAGTTTGGGTGAAAAAATGTTTGCTGAGATTTCAGGAAACTCGTAATTTATTGGAAGCTTGGCAACCCCTTTCAATGAAAGTGATTCTCGTCAGTCTCTGCTTGGGGCTACTTCAATAGGACACTAACCATAGCGATAGAACTTGGAACTACATTATTGTGCCAAGTTTCAAAGAGCTAGCACAAACCGTGTTTGATTTAGAGTTCCAACTACATGTATCCATATAGGAGAAAACAGAGTGAAACCTAAACATGAAAACGGTTACTGCAAAGGAACGGTTGAACCTAGAAGAACGAAATTTGGTAAGCCAAGTGGGATTGGTGTACTGATCATTAACTGGAAGTATCATTTAGATTGGGTGAAAAAATGTTTGCTGAGATTTCCGGAAACTCGTCGTTTTTTGGAAGTTGGCAACCCCTTTCAATGAAAGTGATTCTCGTCAGTGTCTGCTTGGGGCTACTTCAATAGGTCACAAACCATAGCGATAGAACTTGGAACTACATTATTGTGCCAAGTTTCAAAGAGCTAGCACAAACCGTGTTTGATTTAGAGTTCCAACTACATGTATCCATATAGGAGAAAACAGAGTGAAACCTAAACATGAAAACGGTTACTGCAAAGGAACGGTTGAACCTAGAAGAACGAAATTTGGTGACCCAAGTGGGATTGGTGTACTGATCATTAACTGGAAGTATCATTTAGATTGAGTGGAAAAATGTTTGCTGAGATTTCCGGAAACTCGTCGTTTTTTGGAAGTTGGCAACCCCTTTCAATGAAAGTGATTCTCGTCAGTGTCTTCTTGGGGCTACTTCAATAGGACAGAAACCATAGCGATAGAACTTGGAACTACATTATTGTGCCAAGTTTCAAAGAGATAGCACAAACCGTGTTTGATTTAGAGTTCCAACTACATGTATCCATATAGGAGAAAACAGAGTGAAACCTAAAAATGAAAACGGTTACTGCAAAGGAACGGTTTAACCTAGAAGAACCAAATTTGGTGAGCCAAGTGGGATTGGAGTACTGATCATTACCTGCAAGTATCATCAGGATAGGGTGAAAAAATATTTGCTGAGATTTCAGGAAACTCGTAGTTTTTTGGAAGCTTCGCAACCCCTTTCAATAAAAGTGATTCTCGTCAGTCTCTGCTTGGGGCTACTTCAATAGGACACAAACCATAGCGATAGAACTTGGAACTACATTATTGTGCCAAGTTTGAAAGAGCTAGCACAAACCGTGTTTGATTTAGAGTTCCAACTACATGTATCCATATAGGAGAAAACAGAGTGAAACCTAAACATGAAAACGGTTACTGCAAAGGAATGGTTGAACCTAGAAGAACGCAATTTAGTGAGCCAAGTGGGATTGGTGTACTGATCATTTCCTGCAAGTATCATCAAGATTGGGTGAAAAAATGTTTGCTGAGATTTCAGGAAACTCGTAGTTTTTTGGAAGCTTGGCAACCCAATTCAATGAAAGTGATTCTCGTCAGTCTCTGCTTAGGGCTACTTCAATAGGACACAAACCATAGCGATAGAACATGGAACTACATTATTGTGCCAAGTTTCAAAGAGCTAGCACAAACCGTGTTTGTTTTAGAGTTCCAACTACATGTATCCATATAGGAGAAAACAGAGTGAAACCTAAACATGAAAACGGTTACTGCAAAGGAACGGTTTAACCTAGAAGAACGAAATTTGGTGAGCCAAGTGGGATTGGTGTACTGATTATTACCTGCTAGTATATAAAGTTTGGGTGAAAAAATGTTTGCTGAGCTTTCCGGAAACTCGTAGTTTATTGGAAGCTTGGCAACCCCTTTCAATGAAAGTGATTCTCGTCAGTCTCTGCTTGGGGCTACTTCAATAGGACACAATCCATAGCGATAGAACTTGGAACTACATTATTGTGCCAAGTTTCAAAGAGCTAGCACAAACCGTGTTTGATTTAGAGTTCCAACTACATGTATTCATATAGGAGAAAACAGAGTGAAACCTAAACATGAAAACGGTTACTGCAAAGGAACGGTTGAACCTAGAAGAACGAAATTTGGTGAGCCAAGTGGGATTGGTGTACTGATCATTAACTGGAAGTATCATTTAGATTGGGTGAAAAAATGTTTGCTGAGATTTCCGGAAACTCGTCGTTTTTTGGAAGTTGGCAACCCCTTTCAATGAAAGTGATTCTCGTCAGGGTCCGCTTGGGGCTACTTCAATAGGACACAAACCATAACGATAGAACTTGGAACTACATTATTGTGCCAAGTTTCAAAGAGCTAGCACAAACCGTGTTTGATTTAGAGTTCCAACTACATGTATCCATATAGGAGAAAACAGAGTGAAACCTAAACATGAAAACGGTTACTGGAAAGGAACGGTTGAACCTAGAAGAACGAAATTTGGTGAGCCAAGTGGGATTGGAGTACTGATCATTACCTGCAAGTATCATCAGGACTGGGTGAAAAAATATTTGCTGAGATTTCAGGAAACTCGTAGTTTTTTGGAAGCTTGGCAACCGCTTTCAATAAAAGTGATTCTCGTCAGTCTCTGCTTGGGGCTACTTCAATAGGACACAAACCATAGCGATAGAACTTGGAACTACATTATTGTGCCAAGTTTCAAAGAGCTAGCACAAACCGTGTTTGATTTAGAGTTCCAACTACATGTATCCATATAGGAGAAAACAGAGTGAATCCTAAACATGAAAACGGTTACTGCAAAGGAACGGTTTAACCTAGAAGAACGCAATTTAGTGAGCCAAGTGGGATTGGTGTACTGATCATTACCGGCAAGTATCATCAAGATTGGGTGAAAAAAAAGTTTGCTGAGATTTCAGGAAACTCGTAGTTTTTTGGAAGCTTGGCAACCCAATTCAATGAAAGTGATTCTCGTCAGTCTCTGCTTGGGGCTACTTCAATAGGACACAAACCATAGCGATAGAACTTGGAACTACATTATTGTCCCAAGTTTCAAAGAGATAGCACAAACCGTGTTTGATTTAGAGTTCCAACTACAAGTATCCGTATAGGAGAAAACAGAGTGAAACCTAAACATGAAAACGGTTACTGCAAAGGAACGGTTGAACCTAGAAGAACGAAATTTGGTGAGCCAAGTGGGATTGGTCTACTGATCATTACCTGCAAGTATCAAAAGTTTGGGTGAAACAATGTTTGCTGAGATTTCCGGAAACTCGTAATTTATTGGAAGCTTGGCAACCCCTTTCAATGAAAGTGATTCTCGTCAGTGTCTGCTTGGGGCTACTTCAATAGGACACAAACCATAGCGAGAGAACTTGGAACTACATTATAGTGCCAAGTTTCAAAGAGCTAGCACAAACCGTGTTTGATTTAGAGTTCCAACTACATGTATCCATATAGGAGAAAACAGAGTGAAACCTAAACATGAAAACGGTTACTGCAAAGGAACGGTTGAACCTAGAAGAACGAAATTTGGTGAGCCAAGTGGGATTGGTGTTCTGATCATTAACTGGAAGTATCATTTAGATTGGGTGAAAAAATGTTTGCTGAGATTTCCGGAAACTCGTCGTTTTTTGGAAGTTGGCAACCCCTTTCAATGAAAGTGATTCTCGTCAGTGTCTGCTTGGGGCTACTTCAATAGGACACAAACCATAGCGATAGAACTTGGAACTACATTATTGTGCCAAGTTTCAAAGAGCTAGCACAAACCGTGTTTGATTGAGAGTTCCAACTACATGTATCCATATAAGAGAAAACAGAGTGAAACCTAAACATGAAAACGGTTACTGCAAAGGAACGGTTGAACCTAGAAGAACGAAATTTGGTGAGCAAAGTGGGATTGGTGTAGTGCTCATTACCTGCAAGTATCATCAAGTTTGGGTGAAACAATGTTTGCTGAGATTTCCGGAAACTCGTAATTTATTGGAAGCTTGGCAACCCCTTTCAATGAAAGTGATTCTCGTCAGTCTCTGCTTTCGGCTACTTCAATAGGACACAAACCATAGCGAAAGAACTAGGAATTACATTATTGTGCCAAGTTTCAAAGAGCTAGCACAAACCGTGTTTGATTTAGAGTTCCAAATACATGTATCCATATAGGAGAAAACAGAGTGAAACCTAAACTTGAAAACGGTTACTGCAAAGGAACGGTTGAAAGTATAAGAACGAAATTTGGTGAACCAAGTGGGATTGGTATACTGATCATTAAATGGATGTATCATCTAGATTGGTTGAAAAAATGTTTGCTGATATTTCCGGAAACTCGTCGTTTTTTGGAAGTTGGCAACCCCTTTCAATGAAAGTGATTCTCGTCAGTGTCTGCTTGTGGCTACTTCAATAGGACACAAACCATAGCGAGAGAACTTGGAACTACATTATTGTGCCAAGTTTCAAAGAGATAGCACCAACCGTGTTTGATTTAGAGTTCCAACTACATGTATCCATATAGGAGAAAACAGAGTGAAACCTAAACATGAAAACGGTTACTGCAATGGAGCGGTTGAACCTAGAAGAACGAAATTTGGTG
Source organism: Urocitellus parryii (assembly GCF_045843805.1). NCBI lineage: Eukaryota > Metazoa > Chordata > Mammalia > Rodentia > Sciuridae > Urocitellus > Urocitellus parryii. Next base: position 5,629 of record NW_027552841.1, on the reverse strand, counting down.
AGCCAAGTGGGATTGGTGTACTGATCATTAACTGGAAGTATCATTTCGATTGGGTGAAAAAATGTTTGCTGAGATTTCAGGAAACTCGTAGTTTTTTGGAAGTTGGCAACCCCTTTCAATGAAAGTGATTCTCGTCAGTGTCTGCTTGGGGCTACTTCAATAGGACACAAACCATAGTGATAGAACATGGAACTACATTATTGTGCCAAGTTTCAAAGAGCTAGCACAAACCGTGTTTGATTTAGAGTTCCAACTATATGTATCCATATAGGAGACAAGAGAGTGAAACCTAAACATGAAAACGGTTACTGCAAAGGAATGGTTTAACCTCGAAGAACGCAATTTAGTGAGCCAAGCGGGATTGGTGTACTGATCATTAACGGCAAGTATCATCAAGATTGCTTGAAAAAAAATTTTGCTGAGATTTCAGGAAACTCGTAGTTTTTTTGGAAGCTTGGCAACCCAATTCAATGAAAGTCATTCTCGTCAGTCTCTGCTTGGGGCTACTTCAATAGGACACAAACCATAGTGATAGAACTTGGAACTACATTATTGTGCCAAGTTTCAAAGAGATAGCACAAACCGTGTTTGATTTAGAGTTCCAACTACATGTATTCATATAGGAGAAAACAGAGTGAAACCTAAACATGAAAACGGTTACTGCAAAGGAACGGTTGAACCTAGAAGAACGAAATTTGGTGAGCCAAGTGGGATTGGTCTACTGATCATTACCTGCAAGTATCAAAAGTTTGGGTGAAACAATGTTTGCTGAGATTTCCGGAAACTCGTAATTTATTGGAAGCTTGGCAAACCCTTTCAATGAAAGTGATTCTCGTCAGTGTCTGCTTGGTGCTACTTCAATAGGACACAAACCATAGCGAGAGAACTTTGAACTACACTATAGTGCCAAGTTTCAAAGAGCTAGCACAAACCGTGTTTGATTTAGAGTTCCAACTACATGTATCCATATAGGAGAAAACAGAGTGAAACCTAAACATGAAAACGGTTACTGCAAAGGAACGGTTGAACCTAGAAGAACGAAATTTGGTGAGCCAAGTGGGATTGGTGTACTGATCATTAACTGGAAGTATCATCAAGTTTGGGTGAAAAAATGTTTGCTGAGATTTCAGGAAACTCCTAGTTTTTTAGAAGCTTGGCAACCCCTTTCAATGAAAGTGATTCTCGTCAGTCTCTGCTTTCGGCTACTTCAATAGGACACAAACCATAGCGATAGAACTAGGAATTACATTATTGTGCCAAGTTTCAAAGAGCTAGCACAAACCGTGTTTGATTTAGAGTTCCAACTACATGTATCCATATAGGAGAAAACAGAGTGAAACCTAAACATGAAAACGCTTACTGCAAAGGAACGGTTGAACCTAGAAGAACGAAATTTGGTGAGCCAAGTGGGATTGGTGTACTGATCATTTCCTGCAAGTATCATCAAGATTGGGTGAAAAAATGTTTGCTGAGATTTCAGGAAACTCGTAGTTTTTTGGAAGCTTGGCAACCCAATTCAATGAAAGTGATTCTCGTCAGTGTCTGCTTGGGGCTACTTCAATAGGACACAAACCATAGCAATAGAACTTGGAACTACATTATTGTGCCAAGTTTCAAAGAGCTAGCACAAACCGTGTTTGATTTAGAGTTCCAACTACATGTATCCATATAGGAGAAAACAGAGTGAAACCTAAACATGAAAACGGTTACTGCAAAGGAACGGTTTAACGTATAAGAACGAAATTTGGTGAACCAAGTGGGATTGGTATACTGATCATTAAATGGTGTATCATCTAGATTGGTTGAAAAAATGTTTGCTGATATTTCCGGAAACTCCTCGTTTTTTGGAAGTTGGCAACCCCTTTCAATGAAAGTGATTCTCGTAAGTGTCTGCTTGGGGCTACTTCAATAGGACACAAACCATAGTGAGAGAACTTGGAACTACATTATTGTGCCAAGTTTCAAAGAGATAGCACAAACCGTGTTTGATTTCGAGTTCCAACTACATGTATCCATATAGGAGAAAACAGAGTGAAACCTAAACATGAAAACGGTTACTGCAATGGAACGGTTGAACCTAGAAGAACGAAATTTGGTGAGCCAAGTGGGATTGGTGTACTGATCATTAACTGGAAGTATCATTTCGATTGGGTGAAAAAATGTTTGCTGAGATTTCAGGAAACTCGTAGTTTTTTGGAAGTTGGCAACCCATTTCAATGAAAGTGATTCTGGTCAGTGTCTGCTTGGGGCTACTTCAGTAGGACACAAACCATAGCGATAGAACATGGAACTACATTATTGTGCCAAGTTTCAAAGAGATAGCACAAACCGTGTTTGATTTAGAGTTCCAACTACATGTATCCATATAGGAGAAAACAGAGTGAAACCTAAACATGAAAATGGTTACTGCAAAGGAACGGTTGAACCTAGAAGAACGAAATTTGGTGAGCCAAGTGGGATTGGTCTACTGATCATTACCTGCAAGTATCAAAAGTTTGGGTGAAACAATGTTTGCTGAGATTTCCGGAAACTCGTAATTTATTGGAAGCTTGGCAACCCCTTTCAATGAAAGTGATTCTCGTCAGTGTCTGCTTGGGGCTACTTCAATAGGACACAAACCATAGCGAGAGAACTTGGAACTACACTATAGTGCCAAGTTTCAAAGAGCTAGCACAAACCGTGTTTGATTTAGAGTTCCAACTACATGTATCCATATAGGAGAAAACAGAGTGAAACCTAAACATGAAAACGGTTACTGCAAAGGAACGGTTGAACCTAGAAGAACGAAATTTGGTGAGCCAAGTGGGATTGGTCTACTGATCATTACCTGCAAGTATCAAAAGTTTGGGTGAAACAATGTTTGCTGAGATTTCCGGAAACTCGTAATTTATTGGAAGCTTGGCAACCCCTTTCAATGAAAGTGATTCTCGTCAGTGTCTGCTTGGGGCTACTTCAATAGGACACAAACCATAGCGAGAGAACTTGGAACTACATTATAGTGCCAAGTTTCAAAGAGCTAGCACAAACCTTGTTTGATTTAGAGTTCCAACTACATGTATCCATATAGGAGAAAACAGAGTGAAACCTAAACATGAAAACGGTTACTGCAAAGGAACGGTTGAACCTAGAAGAACGAAATTTGGTGAGCCAAGTGGGATTTGTGTACTGATCATTAACTGGAAGTATCATTTCGATTGGGTGAAAAAATGTTTGCTGAGATTTCCGGAAACTCGTCGTTTTTTGGAAGTTGGCAACCCCTTTCAATGAAAGTGATTCTCGTCAGTGTCTGCTTGGGGCTACTTCAATAGGACACAAACCATAGCGATAGAACTTGGAACTACATTATTGTGCCAAGTTTCAAAGAGCTAGCACAAACCGTGTTTGATTGAGAGTTCCAACTACATGTATCCATATAGGAGAAAACAGAGTGAAACCTAAACATGAAAACGGTTACTGCAAAGGAACGGTTGAACCTAGAAGAACGAAATTTGGTGAGCAAAGTGGGATTGGTGTAGTGCTCATTACCTGCAAGTATCATCAAGTTTGGGTGAAAAAATGTTTGCTGAGATTTCAGGAAACTCGTCGTTTTTTAGAAGCTTGGCAACCCCTTTCAATGAAAGTGATTCTCGTCAGTCTCTGCTTTCGGCTACTTCAATAGGACACAAACCATAGCGATAGAACTAGGAATTACATTATTGTGCCAACTTTCAAAGAGCTAGCACAAACCGTGTTTGATTTAGAGTTCCAACTACATGTATCCATATAGGAGAAAACAGAGTGAAACCTAAACATGAAAACGGTTACTGCAAAGGAATGGTTTAACCTAGAAGAACGCAATTTAGTGAGCCAAGTGGGATTGGTGTACTGATCTTTTCCTGCAAGTATCATCAAGATTGGGTGAAAAAATTTTTGCTGAGATTTCCGGAAACTCGTCGTTTTTTAGAAGCTTGGCAACCCCTTTCAATGAAAGTGATTCTCGTCAGTCTCTGCTTTGGGCTACTTCAATAGGACACAAACCATAGCGATAGAACTAGGAATTACATTATTGTGCCAAGTTTCAAAGAGCTAGAACAAACCGTGTTTGATTTAGAGTTCCAACTACATGTATCCATATAGGAGAAAACAGAGTGAAACCTAAACATGAAAACGGTTACTGCAAAGGAACGGTTTAACCTAGAAGAACGCAATTTAGTGAGCCAAGTGGGATTGGTGTACTGATCATTAACGGCAAGTATCATCAAGATTGGGTGAAAAAAAAGTTTGCTGAGATTTCAGGAAACTCGTAGTTTTTAGGAAGCTTGGCAACCCAATTCAATGAAAGTGATTCTCGTCAGTCTCTGCTTGGGGCTACTTCAATAGGACAAAAACCATAGCGATAGAACTTGGAACTACATTATTGTGCCAAGTTTCAAAGAGCTAGCACAAACCGTGTTTGATTTAGAGTTCCAACTACATGTATCCATATAGGAGAAAACAGAGTGAAACCTAAACATGAAAACGGTTACTGCAAAGGAACGGTTGAACCTAGAAGAACGAAATTTGGTGAGCCAAGTGGGATTGGTGTACTGATCATTAACTGGAAGTATCATTTAGATTGGTTGAAAAAATGTTTGCTGATATTTCCGGAAACTCGTCGTTTTTTGGAAGTTGGCAACCCCTTTCAATGAAAGTGATTCTTGTCCGTGTCTGCTTGGGGCTACTTCAATAGGACACAAACCATAGCGATAGAACTTGGAACTACATTATTGTGCCAAGTTTCAAAGAGCTAGCACAAACCGTGTTTGATTTAGAGTTCCAACTATATGTATCCATATAGGAGAAAAGAGAGTGAAACCTAAACATGAAAACGGTTACTGCAAAGGAATGGTTTAACCTCGAAGAACGCAATTTAGTGAGCCAAGTGGGATTGGTGTACTGATCATTAACGGCAAGTATCATCAAGATTGCTTGAAAAAAAAGTTTGCTGAGATTTCAGGAAACTCGTAGTTTTTTGGAAGCTTGGCAACCCAATTCAATGAAAGTCATTCTCGTCAGTCTCTGCTTGGGGCTACTTCAATAGGACACAAACCATAGCGATAGAACTTGGAACTACATTATTGTGCCAAGTTTCAAAGAGATAGCACAAACCGTGTTTGATTTAGAGTTCCAACTACATGTATCCATATAGGAGAAAACAGAGTGAAACCTAAACATGAAAACGGTTACTGCAAAGGAACGATTTAACCTACAAGAACGAAATTTAGTGAGCCAAGTGAGATTCGTGTACTGATGACTACCTGCAAGTATCATCAAGATTGGGTGAAAAAATGTTTGCTGAGATTTCAGGAAACTCGTAGTTTTTTGGAAGCTTGGCAACCCCTTTCAATAAAAGTGATTCTCGTCAGTCTCTGCTTGGGGCTACTTCAATAGGACACAAACCATAGCGATAGATCTTGGAACTACATTATTGTGCCAAGTTTGAAAGAGCTAGCACAAACCGTGTGGATTTAGAGTTCCAACTACATGTATCCATATAGGAGAAAACAGAGTGAAACCTAAACATGAAAACGGTTACTGCAAAGGAACGGTTTAACCTAGAAGAACGCAATTTAGTGAGCCAAGTGGGATTGGTGTACTGATCATTTCCTGC
>NW_027552840.1:0-54975 GCF_045843805.1 Urocitellus parryii | reverse complement strand
GTTTAACCTAGAAGAACGAAATTTGGGTGAGCTCCAAGTGGGATTGGTGAACTGATCATTACCTGCAAGTATCATCAGGATTGGGTGAAAAAATATTTGCTGAGATTTCAGGAAACTCGTAGTTTTTTGAAGCTTGGCAACCCCTTTCAATGAAAGTGATTCTCGTCAGTCTCTGCTTGGGGCTACTTCAATAGGACACAAACCATAGCGATAGAACTTGGAACTACATTATTGTGCCAAGTTTCAAAGAGCTAGCACAAACCGTGTTTGATTTAGAGTTCCAACTACATGTATCCATATAGGAGAAAACAGAGTGAAACCTAAACATGAAAACTGTTACTGCAAAGGAACGGTTTAACCTAGAAGAACGAAATTTGGAGAGCCAAGTGGGATTGGTGTACTGGTCATTAGCTGTTAGTATCAATCAAGATTGGTGAAAAAATATTTGCTGAGATTTTAGGAAACTCGTCGTTTTTTGGAAGCTTGGCAACCCCTTTCAATGGAAGTGATTCTCCTCAGTCTCTGCTTGGGGCTACTTCAATGGGACACAAACCATAGCGATAGAACTTGGAACTACATTATTGTGCAAGTTTCAAAGAGCTAGCACAAACCGTGTTTGATTTAGAGTTCCAAATACATGTATCCATATAGGAGAAAACAGAGTGAAACCTAATCATGAAAACGGTTACTGCAAAGGAACGGTTTAACCTAGAAGAACGAAATTTGGTGAGCCAAGTGGGGTTTGTGTACTGACCATTACCTTCAAGTACCAAAAAGTTTGGGTCAAAAAATGTTTCCTGAGATTTCCGGAAACTCGTAGTTTATTGGAAGCTTGGCAACCCTTTCAATGAAAGTGATTCTCATCAGTCTCTGCTTGGGGCTACTTCAATAGGACACAAACCATAGCGATAGAACTTGGAACTACATTATTGTGCCAAGTTTCAAAGAGCTAGCACAAACCGTGTTTGATTTAGAGTTCCAACTACATGTATCCATATAGGAGGAAAACAGAGTGAAACCTAAACATGAAAACCAGTACTGCAAAGTAACGGTTTAACTTAGAAAAACGTAATTTGGTGAGCCAAGTGGGATTGGTGTACTGGTCATTAGCTGTTAGTATCATCAAGATTGGGTGAAAAAATTTGCTGAGATTTCCGGAAACTCGTCGTTTTTTGGAAGCTTGGCAACCCCTTTCAATGAAAGTGATTCTCGTCAGTCTCTGCTTGGGGCTACTTCAATAGGACACAAACCATAGCGATAGAACTTGAAACTACATTATTGTGCCATGTTTAAAAGAGCTAGCACAAACTGTATTTGATTTAGAGTTCCAAATACATGTATCCATATAGGAGAAAACAGAGTGAAACCTAATCATGAAAACGGTTACTGCAAAATAACGGTTTAACCTAGAAGAACGAAATTTGGTGAGCCAAGTGGGATTGGTGTACTGATCATTACCTGCAAGTAACCTCAGGATTGGGTGAAAAAATATTTGCTGAGATTTCAGGAAACTCGTCGTTTATTGGAAGCTTGGCAACCCCTTTCAATGGAAGTGATTCTCGTCAGTCTCTGCTTGGGGCTACTTCAATAGGACACAAACCATAGCGATAGAACTTGGAACTACATTATTGTGCCAAGTTTCAAAGAGCTAGCACAAACCGTGTTTGATTTAGAGTTCCAACTACATGTATCCATATAGGAGAAAACAGAGTGAAACCTAAACATGAAAACGGTTACTGCAAAGGAACGGTTTAACCTAGAAGAACGCAACTTGGTGAGCCAAGTGGGATTGGTGTACTGATCATTACCTGCAAGTATCATCAAGATTGGGTGAAAAATGTTTGCTGAGATTTCCGGAAACTCGTCGTTTTTTGGAAGTTGGGAACCCCTTTCAATGAAAGTGATTCTCGTCAGTCTCTGCTTGTGGCTACTTCAATAGGACACAAACCATAGCTATAGAACTTGGAACTACATTACTGTGCCAAGTTTCAAAGAGCTAGCACAAACCGTGTTTGTTTTAGAGTTCCAACTACATGTATCCATATAGGAGAAAACAGAGTGAAACCGAAACCTGAAAACGGTTACTGCAAAATAACGGTTTAACCTAGAAGAACGAAATTTGGTGAGCCAAGTGGGATTGGTGAACTGATCATTACCTGCAAGTATCATCAGGATTGGGTGAAAAAATATTTGCTGAGATTTCAGGAAACTCGTAGTTTTTTGGAAGCTTGGCAACCCCTTTCAATGAAAGTGATTCTCGTCAGTCTCTGCTTGGGGCTACTTCAATAGGACACAAACCATAGCGATAGAACTTGGAACTACATTATTGTGCCAAGTTTCAAAGAGCTAGCACAAACCGTGTTTGATTTAGAGTTCCAACTACATGTATCCATATAGGAGAAAACAGAGTGAAACCTAAACATGAAAACTGTTACTGCAAAGGAACGGTTTAACCTAGAAGAACGAAATTTGGAGAGCCAAGTGGGATTGGTGTACTGGTCATTAGCTGTTAGTATCATCAAGATTGGGTGAAAAAATATTTGCTGAGATTTTAGGAAACTCGTCGTTTTTTGGAAGCTTGGCAACCCCTTTCAATGGAAGTGATTCTCCTCAGTCTCTGCTTGGGGCTACTTCAATGGGACACAAACCATAGCGATAGAACTTGGAACTACATTATTGTGCCAAGTTTCAAAGAGCTAGCACAAACCGTGTTTGATTTAGAGTTCCAAATACATGTATCCATATAGGAGAAAACAGAGTGAAACCTAATCATGAAAACGGTTACTGCAAAGGAACGGTTTAACCTAGAAGAACGAAATTTGGTGAGCCAAGTGGGGTTTGTGTACTGACCATTACCTTCAAGTACCAAAAGTTTGGGTCAAAAAATGTTTCCTGAGATTTCCGGAAACTCGTAGTTTATAGGAAGCTTGGCAACCCCTTTCAATGAAAGTGATTCTCATCAGTCTCTGCTTGGGGCTACTTCAATAGGACACAAACCATAGCGATAGAACTTGGAACTACATTATTGTGCCAAGTTTCAAAGAGGTAGCACAAACCGTGTTTGATTTAGAGTTCCAACTACATGTATCCATATACGAGAAAACAGAGTGAAACCTAAACATGAAAACCAGTACTGCAAAGTAACGGTTTAACTTAGAAAAACGTAATTTGGTGAGCCAAGTGGGATTGGTGTACTGGTCATTAGCTGTTAGTATCATCAAGATTGGGTGAAAAAATGTTTGCTGAGATTTCCGGAAACTCGTCGTTTTTTGGAAGCTTGGCAACCCCTTTCAATGAAAGTGATTCTCGTCAGTCTCTGCTTGGGGCTACTTCAATAGGACACAAACCATAGCGATAGAACTTGGAACTACATTATTGTGCCAAGTTTCAAAGAGCTAGCACAAACCGTGTTTGATTTAGAGTTCCAACTACATGTATCCATATAGGAGAAAACAGAGTGAAACCTAAACATGAAAACGGTTACTGCAAAGGAACGGTTGAACCTAGAAGAACGAAATTTGGTGAGCCAAGTGGGATTTGTGTACTGATCATTACCTGCAAGTATCATCAAGATTGGGTGAAAAATGTTTGCTGAGATTTCCGGAAACTCGTCGTTTATTGGAAGCTTGGCAACCCCTTTCAATGGAAGTGATTCTCGTCAGTCTCTGCTTGGGGCTACTTCAATAGGACACAAACCATAGCGATAGAACTTGAAACTACATTATTGTGCCATGTTTAAAAGAGCTAGCACAAACTGTATTTGATTTAGAGTTCCAAATACATGTATCCATATAGGAGAAAACAGAGTGAAACCTAATCATGAAAACGGTTACTGCAAAATAACAGTTTAACCTAGAAGAACAAAATTTGGTGAGCCAAGTGGGATTGGTGTACTGATCATTACCTGCAAGTAACCTCAGGATTGGGTGAAAAAATATTTGCTGAGATTTCAGGAAACTCGTCGTTTATTGGAAGCTTGGCAACCCCTTTCAATGAAAGTGATTCTCGTCAGTCTCTGCTTGGGGCTACTTCAATAGGACACAAACCATAGCGATAGAACTTGGAACTACATTATTGTGCCAAGTTTCAAAGAGCTAGCACAAACCGTGTTTGATTTAGAGTTCCAACTACATGTATCCATATAGGAGAAAACAGAGTGAAACCTCAACATGAAAACGGTTACTGTAAAGGAACGGTTTAACCGAGAAGAACGCAAGTTGATGAGCCAAGTGGGATTAGTGTACTGATCATTACCTGCAAGTATCATCAAGATTAGGTGAAAAAGGTTTGCTGAGATTTCCGGAAACTTGTCGTTTTTTGGAAGTTGAAAAACCCTTTCAATGAAAGTGATTCTCGTCAGTCTCTTCTTGGGGCTACTTCAATAGGACACAAACCATAGCAATAGAACTTGGAACTATATTATTGTGCCAAGTTTAAAAGAGCTAGCACAAACCGTGTTTGATTTAGAGTTCCCACTACATGTATCCATATAGGAGAAAACAGAGTGAAACCTAATCATGAAAACGGTAACTGCAAAGGAACGGTTTAACCTAGAAGAACGCAATTTGGTGAGCCAAGTGGGATTGGTGTACTGATCATTACCTGCAAGTATCATCAAGATTGGGTGAAAAATGTTTGCTGAGATTTTAGGAAACTCGTAGTTTTTTGGAAGCTTGGCAACTCCTTTCAATGAAAGTGATTCTCGTCAGTCTCTGCTTGGGGCTACTTCAATAGGAAACAAACCATAGCGATAGAACTTGGAACTACATTATTGTGCCAAGTTTCAAAGAGCTAGCACAAACCGTGTTTGATTTAGAGTTCCAACTACATGTATCCATAGAGGAGAAAACAGAGTGAAACCGAAACATGAAAACAGTTACTGCAAAGTAACGGTTTAACCTAGAAGAACGAAATTAGGTGAGCCAAGTAGGATTCGTGTACTGATCATTACCTGCAAGTATCATCAGGATTGGGTGAAAAAATATTTGCTGAGATTTCAGGAAACTCGTAGTTTTTTGGAAGCTTGGCAACCCCTTTCAATGAAAGTGATTCTCGTCAGTCTCTGCTTGGGGCTACTTCAATAGGACACAAACCATAGCGATAGAACTTGGAACTACATTATTGTGCCAAGTTTCAAAGAGCTAGCACAAACCGTGTTTGATTTAGAGTTCCAACTACATGTATCCATATAGGAGAAAACAGAGTGAAACCGAAACCTGAAAACGGTTACTGCAAAATAACGGTTTAACCTAGAAGAACGAAATTTGGTGAGCCAAGTGGGATTGGTGTACTGATCATTACCTGCAAGTATCATCAGGATTGGGTGAAAAAATATTTGCTGAGATTTCAGGAAACTCGTCGTTTTTTGGAAGCTTGCAACCCCTTTCAATGAAAGTGATTCTCGTCAGTCTCTGCTGGGGGCTACTTCAATAGGACACAAACCATAGCGATAGAACTTTTAACTACATTATTGTGCCAAGTTTCAAAGATATAGCACAAACCGTGTTTGATTTAGAGTTCCAAATACATGTATCCATATCGGAGAAAACAGAGTGAAACCTAATCATGAAAACGGTTACTGCAAAGGAACAGTTTAACCTAGAAGAAAGAAATTTGGTGAGCCAAGTGGGGTTTGTGTACTGACCATTACCTGCAAGTATCAAAATTTGGGTGAAAAAATGTTTGCTGAGATTTCTGGAAACTCGTAATTTATTGGAAGCTTGGCAACCCCTTTCAATGAAAGTGATTCTCGTCAGTCTCTGCTTTGGGCTACTTCAATTGGACACAAACCATAGCGATAGAACTTGGAACTACATTATTGTGCCAAGTTTCAAAGAGCTAGCACAAACCGTGTTTCATTTAGAGTTCCAACTACATGTATCCATATACGAGAAAACAGAGTGAAACCTAAACATGATAACCAGTACCACAAAGTAACGGTTTAACCAAGAAGAAGGAAATTTGGTGAGCCAAGTGGGATTGGTGTACTGGTCATTAGCTGTTAGTATCATCAAGATTGGGTGAAAAAATGTTTGCTGAGATTTTAGGAAACTCGTCGTTTTTTGGAAGCTTGGCAACCCCTTTCAATGAAAGTGATTCTCGTCAGTCTCTGCTTGGGGCTACTTCAATAGGACACAAACCATAGCGATAGATCTTGGAACTACATTATTGTGCCAAGTTTCAAAGAGCTAGCACAAACCGTGTTTGATTTAGAGTTCCAACTACATGTATCCATATAGGAGAAAACAGAGTGAAACCTCAACATGAAAACGGTTACAGCAAAGGAACGGTTTAACCTAGAAGAACGCAATTTGGTGAGCCAAGTGGGATTGGTGTACTGGTGGTTACCTGTTAGTATCATCAAGATTGGGTGAAAAATGTTTGCTGAGATTTCGGGAAACTCGTAGTTTTTTGGAAGCTTGGGAACCCCTTTCAATGAAAGTGATTCTCGTCAGTCTCTGCTTGGGGCTACTTCAAGAGGACACAAACCATAGTGATAGAACTTGGAACTACATTATTGTGCCAAGTTTCAAAGAGCTAGCACAAACCGTGTTTGATTTAGAGTTCCAACTACATGTATCCATATAGGAGAAACCAGAGTGAAACCTAAACATGAAAACGGTTACTGCAAAGGAACGGTTTAACCTAGAAGAAAGCAATTTGGTGAGCCAAGTGGGATTGGTGTACTGATCATTACCTGCAAGTATCATCAAGATTGGGTGAAAAATGTTTGCTGAGATTTTAGGAAACTCGTAGTTTTTTGGAAGCTTGGCAACTCCTTTCAATGAAAGTGATTCTCGTCAGTCTCTTCTAGGGGCTACTTCAATAGGACACAAACCATAGCGATAGAACTTGGAACTACATTATTGTGCCAAGTTTCAAAGAGCTAGCACAAACCGTGTTTGATTTAGAGTTCCAACTACATGTATCCATAGAGGAGAAAACAGAGTGAAACCGAAACATGAAAACAGTTACTGCAAAGTAACGGTTTAACCTAGAAGAACGAAATTAGGTGAGCCAAGTGGGATTGGTGTACTGATCATTACCTGCAAGTATCATCAGGATTGGGTGAAAAAATATTTGCTGAGATTTCAGGAAACTCGTAGTTTTTGGAAGCTTGGCAACCCCTTTCAATGAAAGTGATTCTCGTCAGTCTCTGCTTGGGGCTACTTCAATTGGACACAAACCATAGCGATAGAACTTGGAACTACATTATTGTGCAAAGTTTCAAAGAGCTAGCACAAACCGTGTTTCATTTACAGTTCCAACTACATTTATCCATATACGAGAAAACAGAGTGAAACCTAAATATGATAACCAGTACCGCAAAGTAACGGTTTAACCAAGAAGAAGGAAATTTGGTGAGCCAAGTGGGATTGGTGTACTGGTCATTAGCTGTTAGTATCATCAAATTGGGTGAAAAAATGTTTGCTGAGATTTTAGGAAACTCGTCGTTTTTTGGGAGCTTGGCAACCCCTTTCAATGAAAGTGATTCACGTCAGTCTCTGCTTGGGGCTACTTCAATAGGACACAAACCATAGTGATAAAACTTGAAACTACATTATTGTGCCATGTTTAAAACAGCTAGCACAAACCGTGTTTGATTTAGAGTTCCAACTACATGTATCCATATAGGAGAAACCAGAGTGAAACCTAAACATGAAAACGGTTACTGCAAAGGAACGGTTTAACCTAGAAGAAAGCAATTTGGTGAGCCAAGTGGGATTGGTGTACTGATCATTACCTGCAAGTATCATCAAGATTGGGTGAAAAATGTTTGCTGATATTTTAGGAAACTCGTAGTTTTTTGGAAGCTTGGCAACTCCATTCAATGAAAGTGATTCTCGTCAGTCTATTCTTGGGGCTACTTCAATAGGTCACAAACCATAGCGATAGAACTTGGAACTACATTATTGTGCCAAGTTTCAAAGAGCTAGCACAAACCGTGTTTGATTTAGAGTTCCAACTACATGTATCCATAGAGGAGAAAACAGAGTGAAACCGAAACATGAAAACAGTTACTGCAAAGTAACGGTTTAACCTAGAAGAACGAAATTAGGTGAGCCAAGTGGGATTGGTGTACTGATCATTACCTGCAAGTATCATCAGGATTGGGTGAAAAAATATTTGCTGAGATTTCAGGAAACTCGTAGTTTTTGGAAGCTTTTCAACCCCTTTCAATGAAAGTGATTCTCGTCAGTCTCTGCTTGGGGCTACTTCAATTGGACACAAACCATAGCGATAGAACTTGGAACTACATTATTGTGCCAAGTTTCAAAGAGCTAGCACAAACCGTGTTTCATTTAGAGTTCCAACTACATGTATCCATATACGAGAAAACAGAGTGAAACCTAAACATGATAACCAGTATCGCAAAGTAACGTTTTAACCAAGAAGAAGGAAATTTGGTGAGCCAAGTGGGATTGGTGTACTGGTCATTAGCTGTTAGTATCATCAAGATTGGGTGAAAAAATGTTTGCTGAGATTTTAGGAAACTCGTCGTTTTTTGGAAGCTTGGCAACCCCTTTCAATGAAAGTGATTCACGTCAGTCTCTGCTTGGGGCTACTTCAATAGGACACAAACCATAGTGATAGAACTTGAAACTATATTATTGTGCCATGTTTAAAACAGCTAGCACAAACCGTGTTTGATTTAGAGTTCCAACTACATGTATCCATATAGGAGAAACCAGAGTGAAACCTAAACATGAAAACGGTTACTGCAAAGGAACGGTTTAACCTAGAAGAAAGCAATTTGGTGAGCCAAGTGGGATTGGTGTACTGATCATTACCTGCAAGTATCATCAAGATTGGGTGAAAAATGTTTGCTGAGATTTTAGGAAACTCGTAGTTTTTTGGAAGCTTGGCAACTCCTTTCAATGAAAGTGATTCTCGTCAGTCTCTTCTTGGGGCTACTTCAATAGGACACAAACCATAGCGTTAGAACTTGGAACTACATTATTGTGCCAAGTTTCAAAGAGCTAGCACAAACCGTGTTTGATTTAGAGTTCCAACTACATGTATCCATAGAGGAGAAAACAGAGTGAAACCGAAACCTGAAAACAGTTACTGCAAAGTAACGGTTTAACCTAGAAGAACGAAATTAGGTGAGCCAAGTGGAATTGGTGTACTGATCATTACCTGCAAGTATCATCAGGATTGGGTGAAAAAATATTTGCTGAGATTTCAGGAAACTCGTAGTTTTTGGAAGCTTCGCAACCCTTTCAATCAAAGTGATTCTCGTCAGTCTCTGCTTGGGGCTACTTCAATAGGACACAAACCATAGCGATAGAACTTGGAACTACATTATTGTGCCAAGTTTCAAAGAGCTAGCACAAACCGTGTTTGATTTAGAGTTCCAAATACATGTATCCATATCGGAGAAAACAGAGTGAAACCTAATCATGAAAACGGTTACTGCAAAGGAACAGTTTAACCTAGAAGAACGAAATTTGGTGAGCCAAGTGGGGTTTGTGTACTGACCATTACCTGCAAGTATCAAAAGTTTGGGTGAAAAATGTTTGCTGAGATTTCCGGAAACTCGTCGTTTTTTGGAAGTTGAAAACCCCTTTCAATGAAAGTGATTCTCGTCAGTCTCTGCTTGGGGCTACTTCAATAGGACACAAACCATAGCGATAGAACTTGGAAGTACATTATTGTGCCAAGTTTCAAATAGCTAGCACAAACCGTGTTTGATTTAGAGTTCCAAATACATGTATCCATATAGGAGAAAACAGAGTGAAACCGAAACCTGAAAACGGTTACTGCAAAATAACGGTTTAACCTAGAAGAACGAAATTTGGTGAGCCAAGTGGGATTGGTGTACTGATCATTACCTGCAGGTATCATCAGGATTGGGTGAAAAAATATTTGCTGAGATTTCAGGAAACTCGTAGTTTTCTGGAAGCTTGGCAACCCCTTTCAATGAAAGTGATTCTCGTCAGTCTCTGCTTCGGGCTATTTCAATAGGACACAAACCATAGCGATAGAACTTGGAACTACATTATTGTTGCAAGTTTCAAAGAGCTAGCACAAGCCGTGTTTGATTTAGAGTTCCATATACATGTATCCATATAGGAGAAAACAGAGTGAAATCTAAACATGAAAACGGTTACTGCAAAGGAACGGTTTAATCTAGAAGAACGAAATTTGGTGAGCCAAGTGGGATTTGTGTACTGATCATTGCCTGCAAGTATCAAAAGTTTGCGTGACAAAATGTTTGCTGAGATTTCCGAAAGTCGTAGATTTTAGGAAGCTCGGCAACCTCTATCAATGAAAGTGATTCTCGTCAGTCTCTGCTTGGGGCTACTTCAATAGGACACAAACCATAGCGATAGAACTTGAAACTACATTATTGTGCCATGTTTAAAAGAGCTAGCACAAACCGTGTTTGATTTAGAGTTCCAACTACATGTATCCATATAGGAGAAAACAGAGTGAAACCTAAACATGAAAACGGTTACTGCAAAGGAACGGTTTAACCTAGAAGAACGAAATTTGGTGAGCCAAGTGGGGTTTGTGTACTGACCATTACCTGCAAGTATCAAAAGTTTGGGTGAAAAATGTTTGCTGAGATTTCCGGAAACTCGTTGTTTATTGGAAGCTTGGCAACCCCTTTCAATGAAAGTGATTCTCGTCAGTCTCTGCTTTGGGCTACTTCAATAGGACACAAACCATAGAGATAGAACTTGGAACTACATTATTGTGCCAAGTTTCAAAGAGCTAGCACAAACCGTGTTTGATTTAGAGTTCCAACTACATGTATCCATATACGAGAAAACAGAGTGAAACCTAAACATGAAAACCAGTACTGCAAAGTAACGGTTTATCCTTGAAGAACGAAATTTGGTGAGCCAAGTGGGATTGGTGTACTGGTCATTAGCTGTTAGTATCATCAAGATTGGGTGAAAAATTGTTTGCTGAGATTTTAGGAAACTCGTCGTTTTTTGGAAGCTTGGCAACCCCTTTCAATGGAAGTGATTCTCGTCAGTCTCTGCTTGGGGCTACTTCAATAGGACACAAACCATAGCGATAGAACTTGAAACTACATTATTGTGCCATGTTCAAAAGAGCTAGCACAAACCGTGTTTGATTTAGAGTTCCAAATACATGTATCCATATAGGAGAAAACACAGTGAAACATAAACATGAAAACGATTACTGCAAAGGAACGGTTTAACCTAGAAGAACGAAATTTGGTGAGCCAAGTGGGATTAGTGTACTGATCATTACATGCAAGTATCATCAAGATTGGGTGAAAAATGTTTGCTGAGATTTCAGGAAACTCGTCGTTTTTTGGAAGTTGGCAACCCCTTTCAATGAAAGTGATTCTCGTCAGTCTCTGCTTGTGGCTACTTCAATAGGACACAAACCATAGCTATAGAACTTGGAACTACATTATTGTGCCAAGTTTTAAAGAGCTAGCACAAACCGTGTTTGTTTTAGAGTTCCAACTACATGTATCCATATAGGAGAAAACAGAGTGAAACCGAAACCTGAAAACGGTTACTGCAAAATAACGGTTTAACCTAGAAGAACGAAATTTGGTGAGACAAGTGGGATTGGTGTACTGATCATTACCTGCAAGTATCATCAGGATTGGGTGAAAAAATGTTTGCTGAGATTTCAGGAAACTCGTCGTTTTTTGGAAGCTTGGCAACCCCTTTCATGAAAGTGATTCTCGTCAGTCTCTGCTTGGGGCTACTTCAATAGGACACAAACCATAGCGATATAACTTGGAACTACATTATTGTGCCAAGTTTCAAAGAGCTAGCACAAACCGTGTTTGATTTAGAGTTCCAACTACATGTATCCATATAGGAGAAAACAGAGTGAAACCTAAACATGAAAACGATTACTGCAAAGGAACGGTTTAACCTAGAAGAACGAAATTTGGTGAGCCAAGTGGGATTGGTGTACTGATCATTAAATGGAAGTATCATCAAGATTGGGTGAAAAAATATTTGCTGAGATTTCAGGAAACTCGTCGTTTTTTGGAAGCTTGCAACCCCTTTCAATGAAAGTGATTATCGTCAGTCTCTGCTTGGGGCTACTTCAATAGGACACAAACCATAGCGATAGAACTTGGAACTACATTATTGTGCCAAGTTTCAAAGATATAGCACAAACCGTGTTTGATTTAGAGTTCCAAATACATGTATCCATATAGGAGAAAACAGAGTGAAACCTAAACATGAAAACGGTTACTGCAAAGAAACGGTTTAACCTAGAAGAACGCAACTTGGTGAGCCAAGTGGGATTGGTGTACTGATCATTACCTGCAAGTATCATCAAGATTGGGTGAAAAATGTTTCCTGAGATTTCCGGAAACTCGTCGTTTGTTGGAAGTTGGCAACCCCTTTCAATGAAAGTGATTCTCGTCAGTCTCTGCTTGTGGCTACTTCAATAGGACACAAACCATAGCTATAGAACTTGGAACTACATTATTGTGCCAAGTTTCAAAGAGCTAGCACAAACCGTGTTTGTTTTAGAGTTCCAACTACATGTATCCATATAGGAGAAAACAGAGTGAAACCGAAACCTGAAAACGGTTACTGCAAAATAACGGTTTAACCTAGAAGACCGAAATTTGGTGAGCCAAGTGGGATTGGTGTACTGATCATTACCTGCAAGCATCATCAGGATTGGGTGAAAAAATATTTGCTGAGATTTCCGGAAACTCGTAGTTTTTTGGAAGCTTGGCAACCCCTTTCAATGAAAGTGATTCTCGTCAGTCTCTGCTTTGGGCTACTTCAATAGGACACAAACCATAGCGATAGAACTTGGAACTACATATTGTGCCAAGTTTCAAAGAGCTAGCACAAACCGTGTTTGATTTAGAGTTCCAACTACATGTATCCATATAGGAGAAAACAGAGTGAAACCTCAACATGAAAACGGTTACTGCAAAGGAACGGTTTAACCTAAAAGAACGCAATTTGTTGAGCCAAGTGGGATTGGTATACTGATCATTACCTGCAAGTATCATAAAGATTGGTTGAAAAATGTTTTCTGAGTTTTCAGGAAACTCGTCGTTTTTTGGAAGCTTGGCAACCCCTTTCAATGGAAGTGATTCTCGTCAGTCTCTGCTTGGGGCTACTTCAATAGGACACAAACCATAGCGATAGAACTTGAAACTACATTATTGTGCCATGTTTAAAAGAGCTAGCACAAACCGTGTTTGATTTAGAGTTCCTACTACATGTATCCATATAGGAGAAAACAGAGTGAAACCTAAACATGAAAACGGTTACTGCAAAGGAACGGTTTAACCTAGAAGAACGCAACTTGGTGAGCCAAGTGGGATTGGTGTACTGATCATTACCTGCAAGTATCATCAAGATTGGGTGAAAAATGTTTGCTGAGATTTCCGGAAACTCGTCTTTTTTTGGAAGTTGGCAACCCCTTTCAATGAAAGTGATTCTCGTCAGTCTCTGCTTGTGGCTACTTCAATAGGACACAAACCATAGCTATAGAACTTGGAACTACATTATTGTGCCAAGTTTCAAAGAGCTAGCACAAACCGTGTTTGTTTTAGAGTTCCAACTACATGTATCCATATAGGAGAAAACAGAGTGAAACCGAAACCTGAAAACGGTTACTGCAAAATAACGGTTTAACCTAGAAGAACGAAATTTGGTGAGCCAAGTGGGATTGGTGAACAGATCATTACCTGCAAGTATCATCAGGATTGGTTGAAAAAATATTTGCTGAGATTTCAGGAAACTCGTAGTTTTTTGGAAGCTTGGCAACCCCTTTCAATGAAAGTGATTCTCGTCAGTCTCTGCTTGGGGCTACTTCAATAGGACACAAACCATAGCGATAGAACTTGGAACTACATTATTGTGCCAAGTTTCAAAGAGCTAGCACAAACCGTGTTTGATTTAGAGTTCCAACAACATGTATCCATATAGGAGAAAACAGAGTGAAACCTAAACATGAAAACTGTTACTGCAAAGGAACGGTTTAACATAGAAGAACGAAATTTGGAGAGCCAAGTGGGATTGGTGTACTGGTCATTAGCTGTTAGTATCATCAAGATTGGGTGAAAAAATGTTTGCTGAGATTTTAGGAAACTCGTCGTTTTTTGGAAGCTTGGCAACCCCTTTCAATGGAAGTGATTCTCCTCTGTCTCTGCTTGGGGCTACTTCAATAGGACACAAACCATAGCGATAGAACTTGGAACTACATTATTGTGCCAAGTTTCAAAGAGCTAGCACAAACCGTGTTTGATTTAGAGTTCCAAATACATGTATCCATATAGGAGAAAACACAGTGAAACATAAACATGAAAACGATTACTGCAAAGGAACGGTTTAACCTAGAAGAACGAAATTTGGTGAGCCAAGTGGGATTTGTGTACTGATCATTAAATGGAATTATCATCATGATTGGGTGAAAAAATGTTTGCTGAGATTTCAAGAAACTCGTCGTTTTTTGGAAGCTTGGCAACCCCTTTCAATGAAAGTGATTCTCGTCAGTCTCTGCTTGTGGCTACTTCAATAGGACACAAACCATAGCGATAGAACTTGGAACTACATTATTGTGCCATGTTTCAAAGAGATAGCACAAACCGTGTTTGATTTAGTTTTCCAAATACATGTATCCATATAGGAGAAAACAGAGTGAAATCTAAACATGAAAACGGTTACTGCAAAGGAACGGTTTAACCTAGAAGAACACAATTTGGTCAGCCAAGTGGGATTAGTGTACTGATCATTACCTGCAAGTATCATCAAGATTGGGTGAAAAATGTTTGCTGAGATTTCCGGAAACTCGTCGTTTTTTGGAAGTTGGCAACCCCTTTCAATGAAAGTGATTCTCGTCAGTCTCTGCTTGGGGCTACTTCAATAGGACACAAACCATAGCGATAGAACTTGGAACTATATTATTGTGCCAAGTTTCAAAGAGCTAGCACAAACCGTGTTTGTTTTAGAGTTCCAACTACATGTATCCATATAGGAGAAAACAGAGTGAAACCGAAACCTGAAAACGGTTACTGCAAAATAACGGTTTAACCTAGAAGAACGAAATTTGGTGAGCCAAGTGGGATTGGTGTACTGATCATTAAATGGAAGTATCATCAAGATTGGGTGAAAAAATATTTGCTGAGATTTCAGGAAACTCGTCGTTTTTTGGAAGCTTGCAACCCCTTTCAATGAAAGTGATTATCGTCAGTCTCTGCTTGGGGCTACTTCAATAGGACACAAACCATAGCGATAGAACTTGGAACTACATTATTGTGCCAAGTTTCAAAGATATAGCACAAACCGTGTTTGATTTAGAGTTCCAAATACATGTATCCATATAGGAGAAAACAGAGTGAAACCTAAACATGAAAACGGTTACTGCAAAGGAACGGTTTAACCTAGAAGAACGCAATTTAGTGAGCCACGTGGGATTGGTGTACTGATCACTACCTGCAAGTATCATCAAGATTGGGTGAAAAATGTTTGCTGAGATTTCCGGAAACTCGTCGTTTTTTGGAAGTTGGCAACCCCTTTCAATGAAAGTGATTCTCGTCAGTCTCTGCTTGTGGCTACTTCAATAGGACACAAACCATAGCGATAGAACTTGGAACTACATTATTGTGCCAAGTTTCAAAGAGCTAGCACAAACCGTGTTTGTTTTAGAGTTCCAACTACATGTATCCATATAGGAGAAAACAGAGTGAAACCGAAACCTGAAAACGGTTACTGCAAAATAACGGTTTAACCTAGAAGACCGAAATTTGGTGAGCCAAGTGGGATTGGTGTACTGATCATTACCTGCAAGCATCATCAGGATTGGGTGAAAAAATATTTGCTGAGATTTCCGGAAACTCGTAGTTTTTTGAAAGCTTGGCAACCCCTTTCAATGAAAGTGATTCTCGTCAGTCTCTGCTTTGGGCTACTTCAATAGGACACAAACCATAGCGATAGAACTTGGAACTACATATTGTGCCAAGTTTCAAAGAGCTAGCACAAACCGTGTTTGATTTAGAGTTCCAACTACATGTATCCATATAGGAGAAAACAGAGTGAAACCTCAACATGAAAACGGTTACTGCAAAGGAACGGTTTAACCTAAAAGAACGCAATTTGTTGAGCCAAGTGGGATTGGTATACTGATCATTACCTGCAAGTATCATCAAGATTGGTTGAAAAATGTTTTCTGAGTTTTCAGGAAACTCGTCGTTTTTTGGAAGCTTGGCAACCCCTTTCAATGGAAGTGATTCTCGTCAGTCTCTGCTTGGGGCTACTTCAATAGGACACAAACCATAGCGATAGAACTTGAAACTACATTATTGTGCCATGTTTAAAAGAGCTAGCACAAACCGTGTTTGATTTAGAGTTCCTACTACATGTATCCATATAGGAGAAAACAGAGTGAAACCTAAACATGAAAACGGTTACTGCAAAGGAACGGTTTAACCTAGAAGAACGCAACTTGGTGAGCCAAGTGGGATTGGTGTACTGATCATTACCTGCAAGTATCATCAAGATTGGGTGAAAAATGTTTGCTGAGATTTCCGGAAACTCGTCGTTTTTTGGAAGTTGGCAACCCCTTTCAATGAAAGTGATTCTCGTCAGTCTCTGCTTGTGGCTACTTCAATAGGACACAAACCATAGCTATAGAACTTGGAACTACATTATTGTGCCAAGTTTCGAAGAGCTAGCACAAACTGTGTTTGATTTAGAGTTCCAACTACATGTATCCATATAGGAGAAAACAGAGTGAAACCGAAACATGAAAACAGTTACTGCAAAGTAACGATTTAACCTAGAAGAACGAAATTTGGTGAGCCAAGTGGGATTGGTGTACTGATCATTACCTGCAAGTATAATCAGGTTTGGGTGAAAACATATTTGCTGTGATTTCAGGAAACTCGTAGTTTTTTGGATGCTTGGCAACCCCTTTCAATGAAAGTGATTCTCGTCAGTCTCTGCTTGTGGCTATTTCAATAGGACACAAACCATAGCGATAGAACTTGGAACTACATTATTGTGCCAAGTTTCAAAGAGCTAGCACAAACCGTGTTTGATTTAGAGTTCCAACTACATGTATCCATATAGGAGAAAACAGAGTGAAACCGAACCTTGAAAATGGTTACTGCAAAATAGCGGTTTAACCTAGAAGAACGAAATTTGGTGAGCCAAGTCGGATTGGTGTACTGACCATTACCTGCAAGTATCAAAAGTTTGGGTGAAAAAATGTTTGCTGAGATTTCCGGAAACTCGTAGTTTATTGGAAGCTTGGCAACCCCTTTCAATGAAAGTGATTCTCGTCAGTCTCTGCTTGGGGCTACTTCAATAGGACACAAACCATAGCGATAGAACTTGGAACTACATTATTGTGCCAAGTTTCAAAGAGCTAGCACAAACCGTGTTTGATTTAGAGTTCCAACTACATTTATCCATATACGAGAAAACAGAGCGAAACCTAAACATGAAAACCAGTACTGCATAGTAACGGTTTAACCTAGAAGAACGAAATTTGGTGAGCCAAGTGGGATTGGTGTACTGGTCATTACCTGTTAGTATCATCAGGATTGGGTGAAAAAATATTTGCTGAGATTTCAGAAACTCATAGTTTTTTGGAAGCTTGGACCCCCTTTCAATGAAAGTGATTCTCGTCAGTCTCTGCTTGGGGCTACTTCAATAGGACACAAACCATAGCGATAGAACATGGAACTACATTATTGTGCGAAGTTTCAAAGAGCTAGCACAAACCGTGTTTGATTTAGAGTTCCAAATACATGTATCCATATAGGAGAAAACGGAGTGAAACCTAAACATGAAAACGATTACTGCAAAGGAACGGTTTAACCTAGAAGAACGAAATTTGGTGAGCCAAGTGGGATTGGTGTACTGATCATTACCTGCAAGTATCATCAAGATTGGGTGTAAAATGTTTGCTGAGATTTCAGGAAACTCGTAGTTTTTTGGAAGCTTGGCAACCCGTTTCAATGAAAGTGATTCTCGTCAGTCTCTGCTTTGGGCTATTTCAATAGGACACAAACCATAGCGATAGAACTTGGAACTACATTATTGTGCCAAGGTTCAAAGAGCTAGCACAAACCGTGTTTGATTTAGAGTTCCAACTACATGTATCCATATAGGAGAAAACAGAGTGAAACCTAAACATGAAAACGGTTCCTGCAAAGTAACGGTTTAACCTAGAAGAACGAAATTTGGTGAGCCAAGTGGGATTGGTGTACTGGTCGTTACCTGTTAGTATCATCAAGATTGGGTGAAAAAATGTTTGCTGAGATTTCGGGAAAACTCGTAGTTTTTTGGAAGCTTGGGAACCCCTTTCAATGAAAGTGATTCTCGTCAGTCTCTGCTTGGGGCTATTTCAATAGGACACAAACCATAGCGATAGAACTTGGAACTACATTATTGTGCCAAGTTTCAAAGAGCTAGCACAAACCGTGTTTGATTTAGAGTTCCAAATACATGTATCCATATAGGAGAAAACAGAGTGAAACCTAAACATGAAAACGGTTCCTGCAAAGTAACGGTTTAACCTAGAAGAACGAAATTTGGTGAGCCAAGTGGGATTGGTGTACTGATCATTACCTGCAAGTATCATCAGGATTGGGTGAAAAAATATTTGCTGAGATTTCAGGAAACTCGTAGTTTTTTGGAATTTGGCAACCCGTTTCAATGAAAGTGATTCTCGTCAGTCTCTGCTTGGGGCTACTTCAATAGGACACAAACCGTAGCGATAGAACTTGGAACTACATTATTGTGCCAAGTTTCAAAGAGCTAGCACAAACCGTGTTTGATTTAGAGTTCCAACTACATGTATCCATATAGGAGAAAACAGAGTAAAACCTAAACATGAAAACGATTACTGCAAAGGAACGGTTTAACCTAGAAGAACGAAATTTGGTGAGCCAAGTGGGATTGGTGTACTGATCATTAAATGGAAATTATCATCAAGATTGGGTGAAAAAATGTTTGCTGAGATTTCAGGAAACTCGTCGTTTATTGGAAGCTTGGCAACCCATTTCAATGAAAGTGATTCTCGTCAGTATCTGCTTTGGGCTATTTCAATAGGACACAAACCATAGCGATAGAACTTGGAACTACATTATTGTGCCAAGGTTCAAAGAGCTAGCACAAACCGTGTTTGATTTAGAGTTCCAACTACATGTATCCATATAGGAAAAAACAGAGTGAAACCTAAACATGAAAACGGTTCCTGCAAAGTAACGGTTTAACCTAGAAGAACGAAATTTGGTGAGCCAAGTGGGATTGGTGTACTTATCATTACCTGCAAGTATCATCAGGATTGGGTGAAAAAATATTTGCTGAGATTTCAGGAAATTCGTAGTTTATTGGAAGCTTGGCAAACCGTTTCAATGAAAGTGATTCTCGTCAGTCTCTGCTTGGGGCGACTTCAATAAGACACAAACCGTAGCGATAGAACTTGGAACTACATTATTGTGCCAAGTTTCAAAGAGCTAGCACAAACCGTGTGTGATTTAGAGTTCCAACTACATGTATCCATATAGGAGAAAACAGAGTAAAACCTAAACATGAAAACGGTTACTGCAAAGGAACGGTTTAACCTAGAAGAACGAAATTTGGTGAGCCAAGTGGGATTGGTGTACTGGTCGTTACCTGTTAGTATCATCAAGATTGGGTGAAAAAATGTTTGCTGAGATTTCGGGAAACTCGTAGTTTTTTGGAAGCTTGGCAACCCCTTTCAATGAAAGTGATTCTCGTCAGTCTCTGCTTGGGGCTACTTCAATAGGACACAAACCATAGCGATAGAACTTGGAACTACATTATTGTGCCAAGTTTCAAAGAGCTAGCACAAACCGTGTTTGATTTAGAGTTCCAAATACATGTATCCATATAGGAGAAAACAGAGTGAAACCTAAACATGAAAACGGTTCCTGCAAAGTAACGGTTTAACCTAGAAGAACGAAATTTGCTGAGCCAAGTGGGATTGGTGTACTGATCATTACCTGCAAGTATCATCAGGATTGGGTGAAAAAATATTTGCTGAGATTTCAGGAAACTCGTAGTTTTTTGGAATTTGGCAACCCGTTTCAATGAAAGTGATTCTCGTCAGTCTCTGCTTGGGGCTACTTCAATAGGACACAAACCGTAGCGATAGAACTTGGAACTACATTATTGTGCCAAGTTTCAAAGAGCTAGCACAAACCGTGTTTGATTTAGAGTTCCAACTACATGTATCCATATAGGAGAAAACAGAGTAAAACCTAAACATGAAAACGGTTACTGCAAAGGAACGGTTTAACCTAGAAGAACGAAATTTGGTGAGCCAAGTGGGATTGGTGTACTCACCATTACCTGCAAGTATCAAAAGTTTGGGTGAAAAAAAGTTTCCTGAGATTTCAGGAAACTCGTAGTTGTTTGGAAGCTTGGCAACCCCTTTCAATGAAAGTGATTCTCGTCAGTCTCTGCTTGGGGCTATATCAGTAGGACACAAACCATAGCGACAGAACTTGGAAATGCATTATTGTGCCAAGTTTCAAAGAGCTAGCACAAACCGTGTTTGATATAGAGTTCCAACTACATGTATCCAAATAGGAGAAAACAGAGTAAAACCTAAACATGAAAACGGTTACTGCAAAGGAACGGTTTAACCTAGAAGAACGAAATTTGGTGATCCAAGTGGGATTGGTGTACTGGTCGTTACCTGTTTGTATCATCAAGATTGGGTGAAAAAAAGTTTGCTGAGATTTCCGGAAACTCGTAGTTTTTTGGAAGCTTGGCAACCCCTTTCAATGAAAGTGATTCTCGTCAGTCTCTACTTGCGGCGACTTCAATAGGACACAAACCATAGCGATAGAACTTGGAAATACATTATTGTGCGGAGTTTCAAAGAGCTAGCACAAACCGTGTTTGATTTAGAGTTCCAACTACATGTATCCATATAGGTGAAAACAGAGTGAAACCTAAACATGAAAACGGTTCCTGCAAAGAAACGTTTTAACCTAGAAGAACGAAATTTGGTGAGCCAAGTGGGATTGGTGTACTGATCATTAAATGGAAGTATCATCAAGATTGGGTGAAAAAATGTTTGCTGAGATTTCCGGAAACTCGTAGATTTTGGAAGCTTGGCAACCCCTTTCAATGAAAGTGATTCTCGTCAGTCTCTGCTTGGGGCTACTTCAATAGGACACAAACCATAGCGATAGAACTTGGAACTACATTATTGTGCCAAGTTTCAAAGAGCTAGCACAAACCGTGTTTGATTTAGAGTTCCAAATACATGTATCCATATAGGAGAAAACAGAGTGAAACCTAAACATGAAAACGGTTCCTGCAAAGTAACGGTTTAACCTAGAAGAATGCAATTTGTTGAGCCAAGTGGGATAGGTGTACTGATCATTACCTGCAAGTATCATCAAGATTGGGTGAAAAATGTTTGCTGAGATTTCAGGAAACTCGTAGTTTTTTGGAAGCTTGTCAACTCCTTTCAATGAAAGTGATTCTCGTCAGTCTCTGCTTGGGGCTACTTCAATAGGACACAAACCATACTGATAGAACTTGGAACTACATTATTGTGCCAAGTTTCAAAGAGCTAGCACAAACCGTGTTTGATTTAGAGTTCCAACTACATGTATCCATATAGGAGAAAACAGAGTGAAACCTAAACATGAAAACGGTTACTGCAAAGGAACGGTTTAACCTAGAAGAACGAAATTTGGTGAGCCAAGTGGGATTGGTGTACTGACCATTACCTGCAAGTATCAAAAGTTTGGGTGAAAAAAATTTTGTTGAGATTTCAGGAAACTCATAGTTGTTTGGAAGCTTGGCAACCCCTTTCAATGAAAGTGATTCTCGTCAGTATCTGCTTGGGGCTACTTCAATAGGACACAAACCATAGCGACAGAACTTGGAAATGCATTATTGTGCCAAGTTTCAAAGAGCTAGCACAAACCGTGTTTGATTTAGATTTCCAACTACATGTATCCATATAGGAGAAAACAGAGTGAAACCTAAACATGAAAACGGTTACTGCAAAGGAACGGTTTAACCTAGAAGAACGAAATTTGGTGAGCCACGTGGGATTGGTGTACTGATCATTACCTGCAAGTATCATCAGGATTGGGTGAAAAAATATTTGAGGAGATTTCAGGAAACTCGTAGTTTATTGGAAGCTTGGCAACCCTTTTCAATGTAAGTGATTCTCGTCAGTCTCTGCTTGGGGCTACTTCAATAGGACACAAACCGTAGCGATAGAACTTGGAACTACATTATTGTGCCAAGTTTCAAAGAGCTAGCACAAACCGTGTTTGATTTAGAGTTCCAACTACATGTATCCATATAGGAGAAAACAGAGTAAAACCTAAACATGAAAACGGTTACTGCAAAGGAACGGTTTAACCTAGAAGAACAAAATTTGTTGAGCCAAGTGGGATTGGTGTACTGGTCGTTACCTGTTAGTATCATCAAGATTGGGTGAAAAAATATTTGCTGAGATTTCAGGAAACTCGTAGTTTTTTGGAAGCTTGGCAACCCCTTTCAATGAAAGTGATTCTCGTCAGTCTCTGCTTGGGGCTACTTCAATAGGACACAAACCATAGCGATCAAACTTAGAACTACATTATTGTGCCAAGTTTCAAAGAGCTAGCACAAACCGTGTTTGATTTAGAGTTCCAACTACATGTATCCATATAGGAGATAACAGAGTGAAACCTAAACATGAAAACGGTTACTGCAAAGGAACGGTTTAACCTAGAAGAACGAAATTTGGTGAGCCAAGTGGGATTGGTGTACTCACCATTACCTGCAAGTATCAAAAGTTTGGGTGAAAAAAAGTTTCCTGAGATTTCAGGAAACTCGTAGTTGTTTGGAAGCTTGGCAACCCCTTTCAATGAAAGTTATTCTCGTCAGTCTCTGCTTGGGGCTATATCAGTAGGACACAAACCATAGCGACAGAACTTGGAAATGCATTATTGTGCCAAGTTTCAAAGAGCTAGCACAAACCGTGTTTGATATAGAGTTCCAACTACATGTATCCAAATAGGAGAAAACAGAGTAAAACCTAAACATGAAAACGGTTACTGCAAAGGAACGGTTTAACCTAGAAGAACGAAATTTGGTGATCCAAGTGGGATTGGTGTACTGGTCGTTACCTGTTTGTATCATCAAGATTGGGTGAAAAAAAGTTTGCTGAGATTTCCGGAAACTCGTAGTTTTTTGGAAGCTTGGCAACCCCTTTCAATGAAAGTGATTCTCGTCAGTCTCTACTTGCGGCGAATTCAATAGGACACAAACCATAGCGATAGAACTTGGAAATACATTATTGTGCGGAGTTTCAAAGAGATAGCACAAACCGTGTTTGATTTAGAGTTCCAACTACATGTATCCATATATGTGAAAACAGAGTGAAACCTAAACATGAAAACGGTTCCTGCAAAGAAACGTTTTAACCTAGAAGAACGAAATTTGGTGAGCCAAGTGGGATTGGTGTACTGATCATTAAATGGAAGTATCATCAAGATTGGGTGAAAAAATGTTTGCTGAGATTTCCGGAAACTCGTAGATTTTGGAAGCTTGGCAACCCCTTTCAATGAAAGTGATTCTCGTCAGTCTCTGCTTGGGGCTACTTCAATAGGACACAAACCATAGCGATAGAACTTGGAACTACATTATTGTGCCAAGTTTCAAAGAGCTAGCACAAACCGTGTTTGATTTTGAGTTCCAACTACATGTATCCATATAGGAGAAAACAGAGTGAAACCTAAACATGAAAACGGTTCCTGCAAAGTAACGGTTTAACCTAGAAGAACGCAATTTGTTGAGCCAAGTGGGATAGGTGTACTGATCATTACCTGCAAGTATCATCAAGATTGGGTGAAAAATGTTTGCTGAGATTTCAGGAAACTCGTAGTTTTTTGGAAGCTTGTCAACTCCTTTCAATGAAAGTGATTCTCGTCAGTCTCTGCTTGGGGCTACTTCAATAGGACACAAACCATACTGATAGAACTTGGAACTACATTATTGTGCCAAGTTTCAAAGAGCTAGCACAAACCGTGTTTGATTTAGAGTTCCAACTACATGTATCCATATAGGAGAAAACAGAGTGAAACCTAAACATGAAAACGGTTACTGCAAAGGAACGGTTTAACCTAGAAGAACGAAATTTGGTGAGCCAAGTGGGATTGGTGTACTGACCATTACCTGCAAGTATCAAAAGTTTGGGTGAAAAAAATTTTGTTGAGATTTCAGGAAACTCATAGTTGTTTGGAAGCTTGGCAACCCCTTTCAATGAAAGTGATTCTCGTCAGTCTCTGCTTGGGGCTACTTCAATAGGACACAAACCATAGCGACAGAACTTGGAAATGCATTATTGTGCCAAGTTTCAAAGAGATAGCACAAACCGTGTTTGATTTAGATTTCCAACTACATGTATCCATATAGGAGAAAACAGAGTGAAACCTAAACATGAAAACGGTTACTGCAAAGGAACGGTTTAACCTAGAAGAACGAAATTTGGTGAGCCACGTGGGATTGGTGTACTGATCATTACCTGCAAGTATCATCAGGATTGGGTGAAAAAATATTTGCTGAGATTTCAGGAAACTCGTAGTTTATTGGAAGCTTGGCAACCCTTTTCAATGTAAGTGATTCTCGTCAGTCTCTGCTTGGGGCTACTTCAATAGGACACAAACCGTAGCGATAGAACTTGGAACTACATTATTGTGCCAAGTTTCAAAGAGCTAGCACAAACCGTGTTTGATTTAGAGTTCCAACTACATGTATCCATATAGGAGAAAACAGAGTAAAACCTAAACATGAAAACGGTTACTGCAAAGGAACGGTTTAACCTAGAAGAACAAAATTTGTTGAGCCAAGTGGGATTGGTGTACTGGTCGTTACCTGTTAGTATCATCAAGATTGGGTGAAAAAATGTTTGCTGAGATTTCCGGAAACTCGTAATTTTTTGGAAGCTTGGCAACCCGTTTCAATGAAAGTGATTCTCGTCAGTCTCTGCTTGGGGCTACTTCAATAGGACACAAACCATAGCGATAGAACTTGGAACTACATTATTGTGCCAATTTTCAAAGAGCTAGCACAAACCGTGTTTGATATAGAGTTCCAACTACATGTATCCATATAGGAGAAAACAGAGTGAAACCTAAACATGAAAACGGTTACTGCAAAGGAACGGTTTAACCTAGAAGAACGAAATTTGGTGAGACAAGTGGGATTGGTGTACTGACCATTAACTGCAAGTATCAAAAGTTTAGGTGAAAAAAAGTTTGCTGAGATTTCAGGAAACTCGTAGTTGTTTGGAAGCTTGGCAACCCCTTTCAATGAAAGTGATTCTCGTCAGTCTCTGCTTGGGGCTACTTCAATAGGACACAAACCATAGCGACAGAACTTGGAAATGCATTATTGTGCCAAGTTTCAAAGAGCTAGCACAAACCGTGTTTGATTTAGAGTTCCAACTACATGTATCCATATAGGAGAAAACAGAGTGAAACCTAAACATGAAAACGGTTACTGCAAAGGAACGGTTTAACCTAGAAGAACGAAATTTGGTGAGCCACGTGGGATTGGTGTACTGGTCGTTACCTGTTTGTATCATCAAGTTTGGGTGAAAAAATGTTTGCTGAGATTTCCGGAAACTCGTCGTTTTTTGGAAGCTTGGCAACCCCTTTCAATGAAAGTGATTCTCGTCAGTCTGTGCTTGGGGCTACTTCAATAGGACACAAACCATAGCGATAGAACTTGGAACTGCATTATTGTGCCAAGTTTCAAAGAGATAGCACAAACCGTGTTTGATTTAGAGTTCCAACTACATTATCCATATAGGAGAAAACAGAGTGAAACCTAAACATGAAAACGGTTACTGCAAAGGAACGGTTTAACCTAGAAGAACGAAATTTGGTGATACAAGTGGGGTTGGTGTACTGGTCGTTACCTGTTTGTATCATCAAGATTGGGTGAAAAAATGTTTGCTGAGATTTCCGGAAACTCGTAGTTTTTTGGAAGCTTGGCAACCCCTTTCAATGAAAGTGATTCTCGTCAGTCTCTGCTTGGGGCGACTTCAATAGGACACAAACCATAGCGATAGAACTTGCAAATACATTATTGTGCCAAGTTTCAAAGAGATAGCACAAACCGTGTTTGCTTTAGAGTTCCAACTACATGTATCCATATAGGAGAAAACAGAGTGAAACCTAAACATGAAAACGGTTCCTGGAAAGGAACGGTTTAACCTAGAAGAACGAAATTTGGTGAGCCAAGTGGGATTGGTGTACTGATCATTAAATGGAAGTATCATCAAGATTGGGTGAAAAAATGTTTGCTGAGATTTCCGGAAACTCGTAGATTTTGGAAGCTTGGCAACCCCTTTCAATGAAAGTGATTCTCGTCAGTCTCTGCTTGGGGCTACTTCAATAGGACACAAACCATAGCGATAGAACTTGGAACTACATTATTGTGCCAAGTTTCAAAGAGATAGCACAAACCGTGTTTGATTTAGAGTTCCAACTGCATGTATCCATATAGGAGAAAACAGAGTGAAACCTAAACATGAAAACGGTTACTGCAAAGGAACGGTTTAACCTAGAAGAACAAAATTTGGTGAGCCAAGTGGGATTGGTGTACTGATCATTACCTGCAAGTATCATCAGGATTGGGTGAAAAAATATTTGCTGAGATTTCAGGAAACTCGTAGTTTTTTGGAAGCTTGGCAACCCCTTTCAATGAAAGTGATTCTCGTCAGTCTCTGCTTGGGGCTACTTCAATAGGACACAAACCATAGCGATCGAACTTAGAACTACATTATTTTGCCAAGTTTCAAAGAGCTAGCACAAACCGTGTTTGATTTAGAGTTCCAACTACATGTATCCAAATAGGAGAAAACAGAGTGAAACCTAAACATGAAAACGGTTACTGCAAAGGAACGGTTTAACCTAGAAGAACGAAATTTGTTGAGCCAAGTGGGATTGGTGTACTGACCATTACCTGCAAGTATCAAAAGTTTGGGTGAAAAAAAGTTTCCTGAGATTTCAGGAAACTCGTAGTTTTTTGGAAGCTTGGCAACCTCTTTCAATGAAAGTGATTCTCGTCAGTCTTTGCTTGGGGCTACTTCAATAGGACAAAAACCATAGCGACAGAACTTGGAAATGCATTATTGTGCCAAGTTTCAAAGAGCTAGCACAAACCGTGTTTGATATAGAGTTCCAACTACATGTATCCAAATAGGAGAAAACAGAGTAAAACCTAAACATGAAAACGGTTACTGCAAAGGAACGGTTTAACCTAGAAGAACGAAATTTGGTGTGCCAAGTGGGATTAGTGTACTGGTCGTTACCTGTTTGTATCATCAAGATTGGGTGAAAAAATGTTTGCTGAGATTTCCGGAAACTCGTCGTTTTTTGGAAGCTTGGCAACCCCTTTCAATGAAAGTGATTCTCGTCAGTCTGTGCTTGGGGCTACTTCAATAGGACACAAACCATAGCGATAGAACTTGGAACTACATTATTGTGCCAAGTTTCAAAGAGCTAGCACAAACCGTGTTTGATTTAGAGTTCCAACTACATGTAACCATATAGGAGAAAACAGAGTGAAACCTAAACATGAAAACGGTTACTGCAAAGGAACGGTTTAATCTAGAAGAACGAAATTTGGTGAGCCAAGTGGGATTGGTGTACTGACCATTACCTGCAAGTATCAAAAGTTTGGGTGAAAAAAAGTTTCCTGAGATTTCAGGAAACTCCTAGTTTTTTGGAAGCTTGGCAACCTCTTTCAATGAAAGTGATTCTCGTCAGTCTCTGCTTGGGGCTACTTCAATACGACAAAAACCATAGCGACAGAACTTGGAAATGCATTATTGTGCCAAGTTTCAAAGAGCTAGCAAAAACCGTGTTTCATATAGAGTTCCAACTACATGTATCCAAATAGGAGAAAACAGAGTAAAACCTAAACATGAAAACGGTTACTTCAAAGGAACGGTTTAACCTAGAAGAGCGAAATTTGGTGTGCCAAGTGGGATTAGTGTACTGGTCGTTACCTGTTTGTATCATCAAGATTGGGTGAAAAAATGTTTGCTGAGATTTCCGGAAACTCGTCGTTTTTTGGAAGCTTGGCAACCCCTTTCAATGAAAGTGATTCTCGTCAGTCTGTGCTTGGGGCTACTTCAATAGGACACAAACCATAGCGATAGAACTTGGAACTACATTATTGTGCCAAGTTTCAAAGAGCTAGCACAAACCGTGTTTGATTTAGAGTTCCAACTACATGTATCCATATAGGAGAAAACAGAGTGAAACCGAAACATGAAAACGGTTCCTGCAAAGGAACGGTTTAACCTAGAAGAACGAAATTTGGTGAGCCAAGTGGGATTGGTGTACTGATCATTAAATGGAAGTATCATCAAGATTGGGTGAAAAAATGTTTGCTGAGATTTCCGGAAACTCGTAGATTTTGGAAGCTTGGCAACCCCTTTCAATGAAAGTGATTCTCGTCAGTCTCTGCTTGGGGCTACTTCAATAGGACACAAACCATAGCGATAGAACTTGGAACTACATTATTGTGCCAAGTTTCAAAGAGCTAGCACAAACCGTGTTTGATTTAGAGTTCCAACTACATGTATCCATATAGGAGAAAACAGAGTGAAACCTAAACATGAAAACGGTTACTGCAAAGGAACGGTTTAACCTAGAAGAACGAAATTTGGTGAGCCAAGTGGGATTGGTGTACTGACCATTACCTGCAAGTATCAAAAGTTTGGGTGAAAAAAATTTTGCTGAGATTTCAGGAAACTCGTAGTTGTTTGGAAGCTTGGCAACCCCTTTCAATGAAAGTGATTCTCGTCAGTCTCTGCTTGGGTATACTTCAATAGGACACAAACCATAGCGACAGAACTTGGAAATGCATTATTGTGCCAAGTTTCAAAGAGCTAGCACAAACCGTGTTTGATTTAGATTTCCAACTACATGTATCCATATAGGAGAAAACAGAGTGAAACCTAAACATGAAAACGGTTACTGCAAAGGAACGGTTTAACCTAGAAGAACGAAATTTGGTGAGCCACGTGGGATTGGTGTACTGATCATTACCTGCAAGTATCATCAGGATTGGGTAAAAAATATTTGCTGAGATTTCAGGAAACTCGTAGTTTATTGGAAGCTTGGCAACCCTTTTCAATGTAAGTGATTCTCGTCAGTCTCTGCTTGGGGCTACTTCAATAGGACACAAACCGTAGCGATAGAACTTGGAACTACATTATTGTGCCAAGTTTCAAAGAGCTAGCACAAACCGTGTTTGATTTAGAGTTCCAACTACATGTATCCATATAGGAGAAAACAGAGTAAAACCTAAACATGAAAACGGTTACTGCAAAGGAACGGTTTAACCTAGAAGAACAAAATTTGTTGAGCCAAGTGGGATTGGTGTACTGGTCGTTACCTGTTAGTATCATCAAGATTGGGTGAAAAAATATTTGCTGAGATTTCAGGAAACTCGTAGTTTTTTGGAAGCTTGGCAACCCCTTTCAATGAAAGTGATTCTCGTCAGTCTCTGCTTGGGGCTACTTCAATAGGACACAAACCATAGCGATCAAACTTAGAACTACATTATTGTGCCAAGTTTCAAAGAGCTAGCACAAACCGTGTTTGATTTAGAGTTCCAACTACATGTATCCATATAGGAGAAAACAGAGTGAAACCTAAACATGAAAACGGTTACTGCAAAGGAACGGTTTAACCTAGAAGAACGAAATTTGGTGAGCCAAGTGGGATTGGTGTACTCACCATTACCTGCAAGTATCAAAAGTTTGGGTGAAAAAAAGTTTCCTGAGATTTCAGGAAACTCGTAGTTGTTTGGAAGCTTGGCAACCCCTTTCAATGAAAGTGATTCTCGTCAGTCTCTGCTTGGGGCTATATCAGTAGGACACAAACCATAGCGACAGAACTTGGAAATGCATTATTGTGCCAAGTTTCAAAGAGCTAGCACAAACCGTGTTTGATATAGAGTTCCAACTACATGTATCCAAATAGGAGAAAACAGAGTAAAACCTAAACATGAAAACGGTTACTGCAAAGGAACGGTTTAACCTAGAAGAACGAAATTTGGTGATCCAAGTGGGATTGGTGTACTGGTCGTTACCTGTTTGTATCATCAAGATTGGGTGAAAAAAGTTTGCTGAGATTTCCGGAAACTCGTAGTTTTTTGGAAGCTTGGCAACCCCTTTCAATGAAAGTGATTCTCGTCAGTCTCTACTTGCGGCGACTTCAATAGGACACAAACCATAGCGATAGAACTTGGAACTACATTATTGTGCCAAGTTTCAAAGAGATAGCACAAACCGTGTTTGATTTAGAGTTCCAACTACATGTATCCATATAGGTGAAAACAGAGTGAAACCTAAACATGAAAACGGTTCCTGCAAAGAAACGTTTTAACCTAGAAGAACGAAATTTGGTGAGCCAAGTGGGATTGGTGTACTGATCATTAAATGGAAGTATCATCAAGATTGGGTGAAAAAATGTTTGCTGAGATTTCCGGAAACTCGTAGATTTTGGAAGCTTGGCAACCCCTTTCAATGAAAGTGATTCTCGTCAGTCTCTGCTTGGGGCTACTTCAATAGGACACAAACCATAGCGATAGAACTTGGAACTACATTATTGTGCCAAGTTTCAAAGAGCTAGCACAAACCGTGTTTGATTTAGAGTTCCAACTACATGTATCCATATAGGAGAAAACAGAGTGAAACCTAAACATGAAAACGGTTCCTGCAAAGTAACGGTTTAACCTAGAAGAACGCAATTTGTTGAGCCAAGTGGGATAGGTGTACTGATCATTACCTGCAAGTATCATCAAGATTGGGTGAAAAATGTTTGCTGAGATTTCAGGAAACTCGTAGTTTTTTGGAAGCTTGTCAACTCCTTTCAATGAAAGTGATTCTCGTCAGTCTCTGCTTGGGGCTACTTCAATAGGACACAAACCATACTGATAGAACTTGGAACTACATTATTGTGCCAAGTTTCAAAGAGCTAGCACAAACCGTGTTTGATTTAGAGTTCCAACTACATGTATCCATATAGGAGAAAACAGAGTGAAACCTAAACATGAAAACGGTTACTGCAAAGGAACGGTTTAACCTAGAAGAACGAAATTTGGTGAGCCAAGTGGGATTGGTGTACTGACCATTACCTGCAAGTATCAAAAGTTTGGGTGAAAAAAATTTTGTTGAGATTTCAGGAAACTCATAGTTGTTTGGAAGCTTGGCAACCCCTTTCAATGAAAGTGATTCTCGTCAGTCTCTGCTTGGGGCTACTTCAATAGGACACAAACCATAGCGACAGAACTTGGAAATGCATTATTGTGCCAAGTTTCAAAGAGCTAGCACAAACCGTGTTTGATTTAGATTTCCAACTACATGTATCCATATAGGAGAAAACAGAGTGAAACCTAAACATGAAAACGGTTACTGCAAAGGAACGGTTTAACCTAGAAGAACGAAATTTGGTGAGCCACGTGGGATTGGTGTACTGATCATTACCTGCAAGTATCATCAGGATTGGGTGAAAAAATATTTGCTGAGATTTCAGGAAACTCGTAGTTTATTGGAAGCTTGGCAACCCTTTTCAATGTAAGTGATTCTCGTCAGTCTCTGCTTGGGGCTACTTCAATAGGACACAAACCGTAGCGATAGAACTTGGAACTACATTATTGTGCCAAGTTTCAAAGAGCTAGCACAAACCGTGTTTGATTTAGAGTTCCAACTACATGTATCCATATAGGAGAAAACAGAGTAAAACCTAAACATGAAAACGGTTACTGCAAAGGAACGGTTTAACCTAGAAGAACAAAATTTGTTGAGCCAAGTGGGATTGGTGTACTGGTCGTTACCTGTTAGTATCATCAAGATTGGGTGAAAAAATGTTTGCTGAGATTTCCGGAAACTCGTAATTTTTTGGAAGCTTGGCAACCCGTTTCAATGAAAGTGATTCTCGTCAGTCTCTGCTTGGGGTTACTTCAATAGGACACAAACCATAGCGATAGAACTTGGAACTATATTATTGTGCCAATTTTCAAAGAGCTAGCACAAACCGTGTTTGATATAGAGTTCCAACTACATGTATCCATATAGGAGAAAACAGAGTGAAACCTAAACATGAAAACGGTTACTGCAAAGGAACGGTTTAACCTAGAAGAACGAAATTTGGTGAGACAAGTGGGATTGGTGTACTGACCATTACCTGCAAGTATCAAAAGTTTAGGTGAAAAAAAGTTTGCTGAGATTTCAGGAAACTCGTAGTTGTTTGGAAGCTTGGCAACCCCTTTCAATGAAAGTGATTCTCGTCAGTCTCTGCTTGGGGCTACTTCAATAGGACACAAACCATAGCGACAGAACTTGGAAATGCATTATTGTGCCAAGTTTCAAAGAGCTAGCACAAACCGTGTTTGATTTAGAGTTCCAACTACATGTATCCATATAGGAGAAAACAGAGTGAAACCTAAACATGAAAACGGTTACTGCAAAGGAATGGTTTAACCTAGAAGAACGAAATTTGGTGATCCAAGTGGGATTGGTGTACTGGTCGTTACCTGTTTGTATCATCAAGTTTGGGTGAAAAAATGTTTGCTGAGATTTCCGGAAACTCGTCGTTTTTTGGAAGCTTGGCAACCCCTTTCAATGAAAGTGATTCTCGTCAGTCTGTGCTTGGGGCTACTTCAATAGGACACAAACCATAGCGATAGAACTTGGAACTGCATTATTGTGCCAAGTTTCAAAGAGATAGCACAAACCGTGTTTGATTTAGAGTTCCAACTACATGTATCCATATAGGAGAAAACAGAGTGAAACCTAAACATGAAAACGGTTACTGCAAAGGAACGGTTTAACCTAGAAGAAGGAAATTTGGTGATACAAGTGGGGTTGGTGTACTGGTCGTTACCTGTTTGTATCATCAAGATTGGGTGAAAAAATGTTTGCTGAGATTTCCGGAAACTCGTAGTTTTTTGGAAGCTTGGCAACCCCTTTCAATGAAAGTGATTCTCGTCAGTCTCTGCTTGGGGCGACTTCAATAGGACAC
This sequence comes from Urocitellus parryii, assembly GCF_045843805.1. Classification (NCBI taxonomy): domain Eukaryota; kingdom Metazoa; phylum Chordata; class Mammalia; order Rodentia; family Sciuridae; genus Urocitellus; species Urocitellus parryii. The sequence continues at coordinate 21,950 of NW_027552840.1, read as the reverse complement.
AAACCATAGCGATAGAACTTGCAAATACATTATTGTGCCAAGTTTCAAAGAGATAGCACAAACCGTGTTTGCTTTAGAGTTCCAACTACATGTATCCATATAGGAGAAAACAGAGTGAAACCTAAACATGAAAACGGTTCCTGGAAAGGAACGGTTTAACCTAGAAGAACGAAATTTGGTGAGCCAAGTGGGATTGGTGTACTGATCATTAAATGGAAGTATCATCAAGATTGGGTGAAAAAATGTTTGCTGAGATTTCCGGAAACTCGTAGTATTTTGGAAGCTTGGCAACCCCTTTCAATGAAAGTGATTCTCGTCAGTCTCTGCTTGGGGCTACTTCAATAGGACACAAACCATAGCGATAGAACTTGGAACTACATTATTGTGCCAAGTTTCAAAGAGATAGCACAAACCGTGTTTGATTTAGAGTTCCAACTGCATGTATCCATATAGGAGAAAACAGAGTGAAACCTAAACATGAAAACGGTTACTGCAAAGGAACGGTTTAACCTAGAAGAACAAAATTTGGTGAGCCAAGTGGGATTGGTGTACTGATCATTACCTGCAAGTATCATCAGGATTGGGTGAAAAAATATTTGCTGAGATTTCAGGAAACTCGTAGTTTTTTGGAAGCTTGGCAACCCCTTTCAATGAAAGTGATTCTCGTCAGTCTCTGCTTGGGGCTACTTCAATAGGACACAAACCATAGCGATCGAACTTAGAACTACATTATTTTGCCAAGTTTCAAAGAGCTAGCACAAACCGTGTTTGATTTAGAGTTCCAACTACATGTATCCAAATAGGAGAAAACAGAGTGAAACCTAAACATGAAAACGGTTACTGCAAAGGAACGGTTTAACCTAGAAGAACGAAATTTGTTGAGCCAAGTGGGATTGGTGTACTGACCATTACCTGCAAGTATCAAAAGTTTGGGTGAAAAAAAGTTTCCTGAGATTTCAGGAAACTCGTAGTTTTTTGGAAGCTTGGCAACCTCTTTCAATGAAAGTGATTCTCGTCAGTCTTTGCTTGGGGCTACTTCAATAGGACAAAAACCATAGCGACAGAACTTGGAAATGCATTATTGTGCCAAGTTTCAAAGAGCTAGCACAAACCGTGTTTGATATAGAGTTCCAACTACATGTATCCAAATAGGAGAAAACAGAGTAAAACCTAAACATGAAAACGGTTACTGCAAAGGAACGGTTTAACCTAGAAGAGCGAAATTTGGTGTGCCAAGTGGGATTAGTGTACTGGTCGTTACCTGTTTGTATCATCAAGATTGGGTGAAAAAATGTTTGCTGAGATTTCCGGAAACTCGTCGTTTTTTGGAAGCTTGGCAACCCCTTTCAATGAAAGTGATTCTCGTCAGTCTGTGCTTGGGGCTACTTCAATAGGACACAAACCATAGCGATAGAACTTGGAACTACATTATTGTGCCAAGTTTCAAAGAGCTAGCACAAACCGTGTTTGATTTAGAGTTCCAACTACATGTATCCATATAGGAGAAAACAGAGTGAAACCGAAACATGAAAACGGTTCCTGCAAAGGAACGGTTTAACCTAGAAGAACGAAATTTGGTGAGCCAAGTGGGATTGGTGTACTGATCATTAAATGGAAGTATCATCAAGATTGGGTGAAAAAATGTTTGCTGAGATTTCCGGAAACTCGTAGATTTTGGAAGCTTGGCAACCCCTTTCAATGAAAGTGATTCTCGTCAGTCTCTGCTTGGGGCTACTTCAATAGGACACAAACCATAGCGATAGAACTTGGAACTACATTATTGTGCCAAGTTTCAAAGAGCTAGCACAAACCGTGTTTGATTTAGAGTTCCAACTACATGTATCCATATAGGAGAAAACAGAGTGAAACCTAAACATGAAAACGGTTACTGCAAAGGAACGGTTTAACCTAGAAGAACGAAATTTGGTGAGCCAAGTGGGATTGGTGTACTGACCATTACCTGCAAGTATCAAAAGTTTGGGTGAAAAAAATTTTGCTGAGATTTCAGGAAACTCGTAGTTGTTTGGAAGCTTGGCAACCCCTTTCAATGAAAGTGATTCTCGTCAGTCTCTGCTTGGGTATACTTCAATAGGACACAAACCATAGCGACAGAACTTGGAAATGCATTATTGTGCCAAGTTTCAAAGAGCTAGCACAAACCGTGTTTGATTTAGATTTCCAACTACATGTATCCATATAGGAGAAAACAGAGTGAAACCTAAACATGAAAACGGTTACTGCAAAGGAACGGTTTAACCTAGAAGAACGAAATTTGGTGAGCCACGTGGGATTGGTGTACTGATCATTACCTGCAAGTATCATCAGGATTGGGTAAAAAATATTTGCTGAGATTTCAGGAAACTCGTAGTTTATTGGAAGCTTGGCAACCCTTTTCAATGTAAGTGATTCTCGTCAGTCTCTGCTTGGGGCTACTTCAATAGGACACAAACCGTAGCGATAGAACTTGGAACTACATTATTGTGCCAAGTTTCAAAGAGCTAGCACAAACCGTGTTTGATTTAGAGTTCCAACTACATGTATCCATATAGGAGAAAACAGAGTAAAACCTAAACATGAAAACGGTTACTGCAAAGGAACGGTTTAACCTAGAAGAACAAAATTTGTTGAGCCAAGTGGGATTGGTGTACTGGTCGTTACCTGTTAGTATCATCAAGATTGGGTGAAAAAATATTTGCTGAGATTTCAGGAAACTCGTAGTTTTTTGGAAGCTTGGCAACCCCTTTCAATGAAAGTGATTCTCGTCAGTCTCTGCTTGGGGCTACTTCAATAGGACACAAACCATAGCGATCAAACTTAGAACTACATTATTGTGCCAAGTTTCAAAGAGCTAGCACAAACCGTGTTTGATTTAGAGTTCCAACTACATGTATCCATATAGGAGAAAACAGAGTGAAACCTAAACATGAAAACGGTTACTGCAAAGGAACGGTTTAACCTAGAAGAACGAAATTTGGTGAGCCAAGTGGGATTGGTGTACTCACCATTACCTGCAAGTATCAAAAGTTTGGGTGAAAAAAAGTTTCCTGAGATTTCAGGAAACTCGTAGTTGTTTGGAAGCTTGGCAACCCCTTTCAATGAAAGTGATTCTCGTCAGTCTCTGCTTGGGGCTATATCAGTAGGACACAAACCATAGCGACAGAACTTGGAAATGCATTATTGTGCCAAGTTTCAAAGAGCTAGCACAAACCGTGTTTGATATAGAGTTCCAACTACATGTATCCAAATAGGAGAAAACAGAGTAAAACCTAAACATGAAAACGGTTACTGCAAAGGAACGGTTTAACCTAGAAGAACGAAATTTGGTGATCCAAGTGGGATTGGTGTACTGGTCGTTACCTGTTTGTATCATCAAGATTGGGTGAAAAAAAGTTTGCTGAGATTTCCGGAAACTCGTAGTTTTTTGGAAGCTTGGCAACCCCTTTCAATGAAAGTGATTCTCGTCAGTCTCTACTTGCGGCGACTTCAATAGGACACAAACCATAGCGATAGAACTTGGAACTACATTATTGTGCCAAGTTTCAAAGAGATAGCACAAACCGTGTTTGATTTAGAGTTCCAACTACATGTATCCATATAGGTGAAAACAGAGTGAAACCTAAACATGAAAACGGTTCCTGCAAAGAAACGTTTTAACCTAGAAGAACGAAATTTGGTGAGCCAAGTGGGATTGGTGTACTGATCATTAAATGGAAGTATCATCAAGATTGGGTGAAAAAATGTTTGCTGAGATTTCCGGAAACTCGTAGATTTTGGAAGCTTGGCAACCCCTTTCAATGAAAGTGATTCTCGTCAGTCTCTGCTTGGGGCTACTTCAATAGGACACAAACCATAGCGATAGAACTTGGAACTACATTATTGTGCCAAGTTTCAAAGAGCTAGCACAAACCGTGTTTGATTTAGAGTTCCAACTACATGTATCCATATAGGAGAAAACAGAGTGAAACCTAAACATGAAAACGGTTCCTGCAAAGTAACGGTTTAACCTAGAAGAACGCAATTTGTTGAGCCAAGTGGGATAGGTGTACTGATCATTACCTGCAAGTATCATCAAGATTGGGTGAAAAATGTTTGCTGAGATTTCAGGAAACTCGTAGTTTTTTGGAAGCTTGTCAACTCCTTTCAATGAAAGTGATTCTCGTCAGTCTCTGCTTGGGGCTACTTCAATAGGACACAAACCATACTGATAGAACTTGGAACTACATTATTGTGCCAAGTTTCAAAGAGCTAGCACAAACCGTGTTTGATTTAGAGTTCCAACTACATGTATCCATATAGGAGAAAACAGAGTGAAACCTAAACATGAAAACGGTTACTGCAAAGGAACGGTTTAACCTAGAAGAACGAAATTTGGTGAGCCAAGTGGGATTGGTGTACTGACCATTACCTGCAAGTATCAAAAGTTTGGGTGAAAAAAATTTTGTTGAGATTTCAGGAAACTCATAGTTGTTTGGAAGCTTGGCAACCCCTTTCAATGAAAGTGATTCTCGTCAGTCTCTGCTTGGGGCTACTTCAATAGGACACAAACCATAGCGACAGAACTTGGAAATGCATTATTGTGCCAAGTTTCAAAGAGCTAGCACAAACCGTGTTTGATTTAGATTTCCAACTACATGTATCCATATAGGAGAAAACAGAGTGAAACCTAAACATGAAAACGGTTACTGCAAAGGAACGGTTTAACCTAGAAGAACGAAATTTGGTGAGCCACGTGGGATTGGTGTACTGATCATTACCTGCAAGTATCATCAGGATTGGGTGAAAAAATATTTGCTGAGATTTCAGGAAACTCGTAGTTTATTGGAAGCTTGGCAACCCTTTTCAATGTAAGTGATTCTCGTCAGTCTCTGCTTGGGGCTACTTCAATAGGACACAAACCGTAGCGATAGAACTTGGAACTACATTATTGTGCCAAGTTTCAAAGAGCTAGCACAAACCGTGTTTGATTTAGAGTTCCAACTACATGTATCCATATAGGAGAAAACAGAGTAAAACCTAAACATGAAAACGGTTACTGCAAAGGAACGGTTTAACCTAGAAGAACAAAATTTGTTGAGCCAAGTGGGATTGGTGTACTGGTCGTTACCTGTTAGTATCATCAAGATTGGGTGAAAAAATGTTTGCTGAGATTTCCGGAAACTCGTAATTTTTTGGAAGCTTGGCAACCCGTTTCAATGAAAGTGATTCTCGTCAGTCTCTGCTTGGGGTTACTTCAATAGGACACAAACCATAGCGATAGAACTTGGAACTATATTATTGTGCCAATTTTCAAAGAGCTAGCACAAACCGTGTTTGATATAGAGTTCCAACTACATGTATCCATATAGGAGAAAACAGAGTGAAACCTAAACATGAAAACGGTTACTGCAAAGGAACGGTTTAACCTAGAAGAACGAAATTTGGTGAGACAAGTGGGATTGGTGTACTGACCATTACCTGCAAGTATCAAAAGTTTAGGTGAAAAAAAGTTTGCTGAGATTTCAGGAAACTCGTAGTTGTTTGGAAGCTTGGCAACCCCTTTCAATGAAAGTGATTCTCGTCAGTCTCTGCTTGGGGCTACTTCAATAGGACACAAACCATAGCGACAGAACTTGGAAATGCATTATTGTGCCAAGTTTCAAAGAGCTAGCACAAACCGTGTTTGATTTAGAGTTCCAACTACATGTATCCATATAGGAGAAAACAGAGTGAAACCTAAACATGAAAACGGTTACTGCAAAGGAATGGTTTAACCTAGAAGAACGAAATTTGGTGATCCAAGTGGGATTGGTGTACTGGTCGTTACCTGTTTGTATCATCAAGTTTGGGTGAAAAAATGTTTGCTGAGATTTCCGGAAACTCGTCGTTTTTTGGAAGCTTGGCAACCCCTTTCAATGAAAGTGATTCTCGTCAGTCTGTGCTTGGGGCTACTTCAATAGGACACAAACCATAGCGATAGAACTTGGAACTGCATTATTGTGCCAAGTTTCAAAGAGATAGCACAAACCGTGTTTGATTTAGAGTTCCAACTACATGTATCCATATAGGAGAAAACAGAGTGAAACCTAAACATGAAAACGGTTACTGCAAAGGAACGGTTTAACCTAGAAGAAGGAAATTTGGTGATACAAGTGGGGTTGGTGTACTGGTCGTTACCTGTTTGTATCATCAAGATTGGGTGAAAAAATGTTTGCTGAGATTTCCGGAAACTCGTAGTTTTTTGGAAGCTTGGCAACCCCTTTCAATGAAAGTGATTCTCGTCAGTCTCTGCTTGGGGCGACTTCAATAGGACACAAACCATAGCGATAGAACTTGCAAATACATTATTGTGCCAAGTTTCAAAGAGATAGCACAAACCGTGTTTGCTTTAGAGTTCCAACTACATGTATCCATATAGGAGAAAACAGAGTGAAACCTAAACATGAAAACGGTTCCTGGAAAGGAACGGTTTAACCTAGAAGAACGAAATTTGGTGAGCCAAGTGGGATTGGTGTACTGATCATGAAATGGAAGTATCATCAAGATTGGGTGAAAAAATGTTTGCTGAGATTTCCGGAAACTCGTAGATTTTGGAAGCTTGGCAACCCCTTTCAATGAAAGTGATTCTCGTCAGTCTCTGCTTGGGGCTACTTCAATAGGACACAAACCATAGCGATAGAACTTGGAACTACATTATTGTGCCAAGTTTCAAAGAGATAGCACAAACCGTGTTTGATTTAGAGTTCCAACTGCATGTATCCATATAGGAGAAAACAGAGTGAAACCTAAACATGAAAACGGTTACTGCAAAGGAACGGTTTAACCTAGAAGAACAAAATTTGGTGAGCCAAGTGGGATTGGTGTACTGATCATTACCTGCAAGTATCATCAGGATTGGGTGAAAAAATATTTGCTGAGATTTCAGGAAACTCGTAGTTTTTTGGAAGCTTGGCAACCCCTTTCAATGAAAGTGATTCTCGTCAGTCTCTGCTTGGGGCTACTTCAATAGGACACAAACCATAGCGATCGAACTTAGAACTACATTATTGTGCCAAGTTTCAAAGAGCTAGCACAAACCGTGTTTGATTTAGAGTTCCAACTACATGTATCCAAATAGGAGAAAACAGAGTGAAACCTAAACATGAAAACGGTTACTGCAAAGGAACGGTTTAACCTAGAAGAACGAAATTTGTTGAGCCAAGTGGGATTGGTGTACTGACCATTACCTGCAAGTATCAAAAGTTTGGGTGAAAAAAAGTTTCCTGAGATTTCAGGAAACTCGTAGTTTTTTGGAAGCTTGGCAACCTCTTTCAATGAAAGTGATTCTCGTCAGTCTCTGCTTGGGGCTACTTCAATAGGACAAAAACCATAGCGACAGAACTTGGAAATGCATTATTGTGCCAAGTTTCAAAGAGCTAGCACAAACCGTGTTTGATATAGAGTTCCAACTACATGTATCCAAATAGGAGAAAACAGAGTAAAACCTAAACATGAAAACGGTTACTGCAAAGGAACTGTTTAACCTAGAAGAACGAAATTTGGTGTGCCAAGTGGGATTAGTGTACTGGTCGTTACCTGTTTGTATCATCAAGATTGGGTGAAAAAATGTTTGCTGAGATTTCCGGAAACTCGTCGTTTTTTGGAAGCTTGGCAACCCCTTTCAATGAAAGTGATTCTCGTCAGTCTGTGCTTGGGGCTACTTCAATAGGACACAAACCATAGCGATAGAACTTGGAACTACATTATTGTGCCAAGTTTCAAAGAGCTAGCACAAACCGTGTTTGATTTAGAGTTCCAACTACATGTAACCATATAGGAGAAAACAGAGTGAAACCTAAACATGAAAACGGTTACTGCAAAGGAACGGTTTAACCTAGAAGAACGAAATTTGGTGAGCCAAGTGGGATTGGTGTACTGACCATTACCTGCAAGTATCAAAAGTTTGGGTGAAAAAAAGTTTCCTGAGATTTCAGGAAACTCCTAGTTTTTTGGAAGCTTGGCAACCTCTTTCAATGAAAGTGATTCTCGTCAGTCTCTGCTTGGGGCTACTTCAATAGGACAAAAACCATAGCGACAGAACTTGGAAATGCATTATTGTGCCAAGTTTCAAAGAGCTAGCAAAAACCGTGTTTCATATAGAGTTCCAACTACATGTATCCAAATAGGAGAAAACAGAGTAAAACCTAAACATGAAAACGGTTACTGCAAAGGAACGGTTTAACCTAGAAGAGCGAAATTTGGTGTGCCAAGTGGGATTAGTGTACTGGTCGTTACCTGTTTGTATCATCAAGATTGGGTGAAAAAATGTTTGCTGAGATTTCCGGAAACTCGTCGTTTTTTGGAAGCTTGGCAACCCCTTTCAATGAAAGTGATTCTCGTCAGTCTGTGCTTGGGGCTACTTCAATAGGACACAAACCATAGCGATAGAACTTGGAACTACATTATTGTGCCAAGTTTCAAAGAGCTAGCACAAACCGTGTTTGATTTAGAGTTCCAACTACATGTATCCATATAGGAGAAAAGAGAGTGAAACCGAAACATGAAAACGGTTCCTGCAAAGGAACGGTTTAACCTAGAAGAACGAAATTTGGTGAGCCAAGTGGGATTGGTGTACTGATCATTAAATGGAAGTATCATCAAGATTGGTGTGAAAAAATGTTTGCTGAGATTTCCGGAAACTCGTAGATTTTGGAAGCTTGGCAACCCCTTTCAATGAAAGTGATTCTCGTCAGTCTCTGCTTGGGGCTACTTCAATAGGACACAAACCATAGCGATAGAACTTGGAACTACATTATTGTGCCAAGTTTCAAAGAGATAGCACAAACCGTGTTTGATTTAGAGTTCCAACTACATGTATCCATATAGGAGAAAACAGAGTGAAACCTAAACATGAAAACGGTTACTGCAAAGGAACGGTTTAACCTAGAAGAACGAAATTTGGTGAGCCAAGTGGGATTGGTGTACTGACCATTACCTGCAAGTATCAAAAGTTTGGGTGAAAAAAATTTTGCTGAGATTTCAAGAAACTCGTAGTTGTTTGGAAGCTTGGCAACCCCTTTCAATGAAAGTGATTCTCGTCAGTCTCTGCTTGGGTATACTTCAATAGGACACAAACCATAGCGACAGAACTTGGAAATGCATTATTGTGCCAAGTTTCAAAGAGCTAGCACAAACCGTGTTTGATATAGAGTTCCAACTACATGTATCCAAATAGGAGAAAACAGAGTAAAACCTAAATATGAAAACGGTTACTGCAAAGGAACGGTTTAACCTAGAAGAACGAAATTTGGTGAGCCAAGTGGATTGGTGTACTGGTCATTACCTGTTTGTATCATCAAGATTGGGTGAAAAAATGTTTGCTGAGATTTCGGGAAACTCGTAGTTTTTGGAAGCTTGGGAACCCCTTTCAATGAAAGTGATTCTCGTCAGTCTCTGCTTGGGGCTACTTCAATAGGACACAAACCATAGCGATAGAACTTGGAACTACATTATTGTGCCAAGCTTCAAAGAGATAGCACAAACCGTGTTTGATTTAGAGTTCCAACTACATGTATCCATATAGGAGAAAACAGAGTGAAACCTAAACATGAAAACGGTTACTGCAAAGGAACGGTTTAACCTAGAAGAACGAAATTTGGTGATCCAAGTGGGATTGGTGTACTGGTCGTTACCTGTTTGTATCATCAAGTTTGGGTGAAAAAATGTTTGCTGAGATTTCCGGAAACTCGTCGTTTTTTGGAAGCTTGGCAACCCCTTTCAATGAAAGTGATTCTCGTCAGTCTGTGCTTGGGGCTACTTCAATAGGACACAAACCATAGCGATAGAACTTGGAACTGCATTATTGTGCCAAGTTTCAAAGAGATAGCACAAACCGTGTTTGATTTAGAGTTCCAACTACATGTATCCATATAGGAGAAAACAGAGTGAAACCTAAACATGAAAACGGTTACTGCAAAGGAACGGTTTAACCTAGAAGAACGAAACTTGGTGAAACAAGTGGGATTGGTGTACTGGTCGTTACCTGTTTGTATCATCAAGATTGGGTGAAAAAATGTTTGCTGAGATTTCCGGAAACTCGTAGTTTTTTGGAAGCTTGGCAACCCCTTTCAATGAAAGTGATTCTCGTCAGTCTCTGCTTGGGGCGACTTCAATAGGACACAAACCATAGCGATAGAACTTGCAAATACATTATTGTGCCAAGTTTCAAAGAGATAGCACAAACCGTGTTTGCTTTAGAGTTCCAACTACATGTATCCATATAGGAGAAAACAGAGTGAAACCTAAACATGAAAACGGTTCCTGGAAAGGAACGGTTTAACCTAGAAGAACGAAATTTGGTGAGCCAAGTGGGATTGGTGTACTGATCATTAAATGGAAGTATCATCAAGATTGGGTGAAAAAATGTTTGCTGAGATTTCCGGAAACTCGTAGATTTTGGAAGCTTGGCAACCCATTTCAATGAAAGTGATTCTCGTCAGTCTCAGCTTGGGGCTACTTCAATAGGACACAAACCATAGCGATAGAACTTGGAACTACATTATTGTGCCAAGTTTCAAAGAGATAGCACAAACCGTGTTTGATTTAGAGTTCCAACTGCATGTATCCATATAGGAGAAAACAGAGTGAAACCTAAACATGAAAACGGTTACTGCAAAGGAACGGTTTAACCTAGAAGAACAAAATTTGGTGAGCCAAGTGGGATTGGTGTACTGATCATTACCTGCAAGTATCATCAGGATTGGGTGAAAAAATATTTGCTGAGATTTCAGGAAACTCGTAGTTTTTTGGAAGCTTGGCAACCCCTTTCAATGAAAGTGATTCTCGTCAGTCTCTGCTTGGGGCTACTTCAATAGGACACAAACCATAGCGATCGAACTTAGAACTACATTATTGTGCCAAGTTTCAAAGAGCTAGCACAAACCGTGTTTGATTTAGAGTTCCAACTACATGTATCCAAATAGGAGAAACAGAGTGAAACCTAAACATGAAAACGGTTACTGCAAAGGAACGGTTTAACCTAGAAGAACGAAATTTGGTGAGCCAAGTGGGATTGGTGTACTGATCATTACCTGCAAGTATCATCAGGATTGGATGAGAAAATATTTGCTGAGATTTCAGGAAACTCGTGGTTTTTTGGAAGCTTCCAACCCCTTTCAATGAAAGTGATTCTCGTCAGTCTCTGCTTGGGGCTACTTCAATAGGACACAAACCATAGCGATAGAACTTGGAACTACATTATTGTGCCAAGTTTCAAAGAGATAGCACAAACCGTGTTTGATTTAGAGTTCCAACTACATGTATCCATATAGGAGAAAACAGAGTGAAACCTAAACATGAAAACGGTTACTGCAAAGGAACGGTTTAACCTAGAAGAACGAAATTTGGTGAGCCAAGTGGGATTGGTGTACTGACCATTACCTGCAAGTATCAAAAGTTTGGGTGAAAAAAATTTTGCTGAGATTTCAGGAAACTCGTAGTTGTTTGGAAGCTTGGCAACCCCTTTCAATGAAAGTGATTCTCGTCAGTCTCTGCTTGGGTATACTTCAATAGGACACAAACCATAGCGACAGAACTTGGAAATGCATTATTGTGCCAAGTTTCAAAGAGCTAGCACAAACCGTGTTTGATATAGAGTTCCAACTACATGTATCCAAATAGGAGAAAAGAGAGTAAAACCTAAATATGAAAACGGTTACTGCAAAGGAACGGTTTAACCTAGAAGAACGAAATTTGGTGAGCCAAGTGGGATTGGTGTACTGGTCATTACCTGTTTGTATCATCAAGATTGGGTGAAAAAATGTTTGCTGAGATTTCGGGAAACTCGTAGTTTTTGGAAGCTTGGGAACCCCTTTCAATGAAAGTGATTCTCGTCAGTCTCTGCTTGGGGCTACTTCAATAGGACACAAACCATAGCGATAGAACTTGGAACTACATTATTGTGCCAAGCTTCAAAGAGATAGCACAAACCGTGTTTGATTTAGAGTTCCAACTACATGTATCCATATAGGAGAAAACAGAGTGAAACCTAAACATGAAAACGGTTACTGCAAAGGAACGGTTTAACCTAGAAGAACGAAATTTGGTGATCCAAGTGGGATTGGTATACTGGTCGTTACCTGTTTGTATCATCAAGTTTGGGTGAAAAGATGTTTGCTGAGATTTCCGGAAACTCGTCGTTTTTTGGAAGCTTGGCAACCCCTTTCAATGAAAGTGATTCTCGTCAGTCTGTGCTTGGGGCTACTTCAATAGGACACAAACCATAGCGATAGAACTTGGAACTGCATTATTGTGCCAAGTTTCAAAGAGATAGCACAAACCGTGTTTGATTTAGAGTTCCAACTACATGTATCCATATAGGAGAAAACAGAGTGAAACCTAAACATGAAAACGTTACTGCAAAGGAACGGTTTAACCTAGAAGAACGAAACTTGGTGATACAAGTGGGATTGGTGTACTGGTCGTTACCTGTTTGTATCATCAAGATTGGGTGAAAAAATGTTTGCTGAGATTTCCGGAAACTCGTAGTTTTTTGGAAGCTTGGCAACCCCTTTCAATGAAAGTGATTCTCGTCAGTCTCTGCTTGGGGCGACTTCAAATAGGACACAAACCATAGCGATAGAACTTGCAAATACATTATTGTGCCAAGTTTCAAAGAGATAGCACAAACCGTGTTTGCTTTAGAGTTCCAACTACATGTATCCATATAGGAGAAAACAGAGTGAAACCTAAACATGAAAACGGTTCCTGGAAAGGAACGGTTTAACCTAGAAGAACGAAATTTGGTGAGCCAAGTGGGATTGGTGTACTGATCATGAAATGGAAGTATCATCAAGATTGGGTGAAAAAATGTTTGCTGAGATTTCCGGAAACTCGTAGATTTTGGAAGCTTGGCAACCCCTTTCAATGAAAGTGATTCTCGTCAGTCTCTGCTTGGGGCTACTTCAATAGGACACAAACCATAGCGATAGAACTTGGAACTACATTATTGTGCCAAGTTTCAAAGAGATAGCACAAACCGTGTTTGATTTAGAGTTCCAACTGCATGTATCCATATAGGAGAAAACAGAGTGAAACCTAAACATGAAAACGGTTACTGCAAAGGAACGGTTTAACCTAGAAGAACAAAATTTGGTGAGCCAAGTGGGATTGGTGTACTGATCATTACCTGCAAGTATCATCAGGATTGGGTGAAAAAATATTTGCTGAGATTTCAGGAAACTCGTAGTTTTTTGGAAGCTTGGCAACCCCTTTCAATGAAAGTGATTCTCGTCAGTCTCTGCTTGGGGCTACTTCAATAGGACACAAACCATAGCGATCGAACTTAGAACTACATTATTGTGCCAAGTTTCAAAGAGCTAGCACAAACCGTGTTTGATTTAGAGTTCCAACTACATGTATCCAAATAGGAGAAAACAGAGTGAAACCTAAACATGAAAACGGTTACTGCAAAGGAACGGTTTAACCTAGAAGAACGAAATTTGTTGAGCCAAGTGGGATTGGTGTACTGACCATTACCTGCAAGTATCAAAAGTTTGGGTGAAAAAAAGTTTCCTGAGATTTCAGGAAACTCGTAGTTTTTTGGAAGCTTGGCAACCTCTTTCAATGAAAGTGATTCTCGTCAGTCTCTGCTTGGGGCTACTTCAATAGGACAAAAACCATAGCGACAGAACTTGGAAATGCATTATTGTGCCAAGTTTCAAAGAGCTAGCACAAACCGTGTTTGATATAGAGTTCCAACTACATGTATCCAAATAGGAGAAAACAGAGTAAAACCTAAACATGAAAACGGTTACTGCAAAGGAACTGTTTAACCTAGAAGAACGAAATTTGGTGTGCCAAGTGGGATTAGTGTACTGGTCGTTACCTGTTTGTATCATCAAGATTGGGTGAAAAAATGTTTGCTGAGATTTCCGGAAACTCGTCGTTTTTTGGAAGCTTGGCAACCCCTTTCAATGAAAGTGATTCTCGTCAGTCTGTGCTTGGGGCTACTTCAATAGGACACAAACCATAGCGATAGAACTTGGAACTACATTATTGTGCCAAGTTTCAAAGAGCTAGCACAAACCGTGTTTGATTTAGAGTTCCAACTACATGTAACCATATAGGAGAAAACAGAGTGAAACCTAAACATGAAAACGGTTACTGCAAAGGAACGGTTTAACCTAGAAGAACGAAATTTGGTGAGCCAAGTGGGATTGGTGTACTGACCATTACCTGCAAGTATCAAAAGTTTGGGTGAAAAAAAGTTTCCTGAGATTTCAGGAAACTCCTAGTTTTTTGGAAGCTTGGCAACCTCTTTCAATGAAAGTGATTCTCGTCAGTCTCTGCTTGGGGCTACTTCAATAGGACAAAAACCATAGCGACAGAACTTGGAAATGCATTATTGTGCCAAGTTTCAAAGAGCTAGCAAAAACCGTGTTTCATATAGAGTTCCAACTACATGTATCCAAATAGGAGAAAACAGAGTAAAACCTAAACATGAAAACGGTTACTGCAAAGGAACGGTTTAACCTAGAAGAGCGAAATTTGGTGTGCCAAGTGGGATTAGTGTACTGGTCGTTACCTGTTTGTATCATCAAGATTGGGTGAAAAAATGTTTGCTGAGATTTCCGGAAACTCGTCGTTTTTTGGAAGCTTGGCAACCCCTTTCAATGAAAGTGATTCTCGTCAGTCTGTGCTTGGGGCTACTTCAATAGGACACAAACCATAGCGATAGAACTTGGAACTACATTATTGTGCCAAGTTCAAAGAGCTAGCACAAACCGTGTTTGATTTAGAGTTCCAACTACATGTATCCATATAGGAGAAAAGAGAGTGAACCGAAACATGAAAACGGTTCCTGCAAAGGAACGGTTTAACCTAGAAGAACGAAATTTGGTGAGCCAAGTGGGATTGGTGTACTGATCATTAAATGGAAGTATCATCAAGATTGGGTGAAAAAATGTTTGCTGAGATTTCCGGAAACTCGTAGATTTTGGAAGCTTGGCAACCCCTTTCAATGAAAGTGATTCTCGTCAGTCTCTGCTTGGGGCTACTTCAATAGGACACAAACCATAGCGATAGAACTTGGAACTACATTATTGTGCCAAGTTTCAAAGAGATAGCACAAACCGTGTTTGATTTAGAGTTCCAACTACATGTATCCATATAGGAGAAAACAGAGTGAAACCTAAACATGAAAACGGTTACTGCAAAGGAACGGTTTAACCTAGAAGAACGAAATTTGGTGAGCCAAGTGGGATTGGTGTACTGACCATTACCTGCAAGTATCAAAAGTTTGGGTGAAAAAAATTTTGCTGAGATTTCAAGAAACTCGTAGTTGTTTGGAAGCTTGGCAACCCCTTTCAATGAAAGTGATTCTCGTCAGTC
Organism: Urocitellus parryii; assembly: GCF_045843805.1. Lineage (NCBI taxonomy): Eukaryota > Metazoa > Chordata > Mammalia > Rodentia > Sciuridae > Urocitellus > Urocitellus parryii. Next base: position 6,605 of record NW_027552840.1, on the reverse strand, counting down.
TCTGCTTGGGTATACTTCAATAGGACACAAACCATAGCGACAGAACTTGGAAATGCATTATTGTGCCAAGTTTCAAAGAGCTAGCACAAACCGTGTTTGATATAGAGTTCCAACTACATGTATCCAAATAGGAGAAAACAGAGTAAAACCTAAATATGAAAACGGTTACTGCAAAGGAACGGTTTAACCTAGAAGAACGAAATTTGGTGAGCCAAGTGGGATTGGTGTACTGGTCATTACCTGTTTGTATCATCAAGATTGGGTGAAAAAATGTTTGCTGAGATTTCGGGAAACTCGTAGTTTTTGGAAGCTTGGGAACCCCTTTCAATGAAAGTGATTCTCGTCAGTCTCTGCTTGGGGCTACTTCAATAGGACACAAACCATAGCGATAGAACTTGGAACTACATTATTGTGCCAAGCTTCAAAGAGATAGCACAAACCGTGTTTGATTTAGAGTTCCAACTACATGTATCCATATAGGAGAAAACAGAGTGAAACCTAAACATGAAAACGGTTACTGCAAAGGAACGGTTTAACCTAGAAGAACGAAATTTGGTGATCCAAGTGGGATTGGTGTACTGGTCGTTACCTGTTTGTATCATCAAGTTTGGGTGAAAAAATGTTTGCTGAGATTTCCGGAAACTCGTCGTTTTTTGGAAGCTTGGCAACCCCTTTCAATGAAAGTGATTCTCGTCAGTCTGTGCTTGGGGCTACTTCAATAGGACACAAACCATAGCGATAGAACTTGGAACTGCATTATTGTGCCAAGTTTCAAAGAGATAGCACAAACCGTGTTTGATTTAGAGTTCCAACTACATGTATCCATATAGGAGAAAACAGAGTGAAACCTAAACATGAAAACGGTTACTGCAAAGGAACGGTTTAACCTAGAAGAACGAAACTTGGTGAAACAAGTGGGATTGGTGTACTGGTCGTTACCTGTTTGTATCATCAAGATTGGGTGAAAAAATGTTTGCTGAGATTTCCGGAAACTCGTAGTTTTTTGGAAGCTTGGCAACCCCTTTCAATGAAAGTGATTCTCGTCAGTCTCTGCTTGGGGCGACTTCAATAGGACACAAACCATAGCGATAGAACTTGCAAATACATTATTGTGCCAAGTTTCAAAGAGATAGCACAAACCGTGTTTGCTTTAGAGTTCCAACTACATGTATCCATATAGGAGAAAACAGAGTGAAACCTAAACATGAAAACGGTTCCTGGAAAGGAACGGTTTAACCTAGAAGAACGAAATTTGGTGAGCCAAGTGGGATTGGTGTACTGATCATTAAATGGAAGTATCATCAAGATTGGGTGAAAAAATGTTTGCTGAGATTTCCGGAAACTCGTAGATTTTGGAAGCTTGGCAACCCATTTCAATGAAAGTGATTCTCGTCAGTCTCAGCTTGGGGCTACTTCAATAGGACACAAACCATAGCGATAGAACTTGGAACTACATTATTGTGCCAAGTTTCAAAGAGATAGCACAAACCGTGTTTGATTTAGAGTTCCAACTGCATGTATCCATATAGGAGAAAACAGAGTGAAACCTAAACATGAAAACGGTTACTGCAAAGGAACGGTTTAACCTAGAAGAACAAAATTTGGTGAGCCAAGTGGGATTGGTGTACTGATCATTACCTGCAAGTATCATCAGGATTGGATGAGAAAATATTTGCTGAGATTTCAGGAAACTCGTGGTTTTTTGGAAGCTTCCAACCCCTTTCAATGAAAGTGATTCTCGTCAGTCTCTGCTTGGGGCTACTTCAATAGGACACAAACCATAGCGATAGAACTTGGAACTACATTATTGTGCCAAGTTTCAAAGAGATAGCACAAACCGTGTTTTGATTTAGAGTTCCAACTACATGTATCCATATAGGAGAAAACAGAGTGAAACCTAAACATGAAAACGGTTACTGCAAAGGAACGGTTTAACCTAGAAGAACGAAATTTGGTGAGCCAAGTGGGATTGGTGTACTGACCATTACCTGCAAGTATCAAAAGTTTGGGTGAAAAAAATTTTGCTGAGATTTCAGGAAACTCGTAGTTGTTTGGAAGCTTGGCAACCCCTTTCAATGAAAGTGATTCTCGTCAGTCTCTGCTTGGGTATACTTCAATAGGACACAAACCATAGCGACAGAACTTGGAAATGCATTATTGTGCCAAGTTTCAAAGAGCTAGCACAAACCGTGTTTGATATAGAGTTCCAACTACATGTATCCAAATAGGAGAAAACAGAGTAAAACCTAAATATGAAAACGGTTACTGCAAAGGAACGGTTTAACCTAGAAGAACGAAATTTGGTGAGCCAAGTGGGATTGGTGTACTGGTCATTACCTGTTTGTATCATCAAGATTGGGTGAAAAAATGTTTGCTGAGATTTCGGGAAACTCGTAGTTTTTGGAAGCTTGGGAACCCCTTTCAATGAAAGTGATTCTCGTCAGTCTCTGCTTGGGGCTACTTCAATAGGACACAAACCATAGCGATAGAACTTGGAACTACATTATTGTGCCAAGCTTCAAAGAGATAGCACAAACCGTGTTTGATTTAGAGTTCCAACTACATGTATCCATATAGGAGAAAACAGAGTGAAACCTAAACATGAAAACGGTTACTGCAAAGGAACGGTTTAACCTAGAAGAACGAAATTTGGTGATCCAAGTGGGATTGGTATACTGGTCGTTACCTGTTTGTATCATCAAGTTTGGGTGAAAAGATGTTTGCTGAGATTTCCGGAAACTCGTCGTTTTTTGGAAGCTTGGCAACCCCTTTCAATGAAAGTGATTCTCGTCAGTCTGTGCTTGGGGCTACTTCAATAGGACACAAACCATAGCGATAGAACTTGGAACTGCATTATTGTGCCAAGTTTCAAAGAGATAGCACAAACCGTGTTTGATTTAGAGTTCCAACTACATGTATCCATATAGGAGAAAACAGAGTGAAACCTAAACATGAAAACGGTTACTGCAAAGGAACGGTTTAACCTAGAAGAACGAAACTTGGTGATACAAGTGGGATTGGTGTACTGGTCGTTACCTGTTTGTATCATCAAGATTGGGTGAAAAAATGTTTGCTGAGATTTCCGGAAACTCGTAGTTTTTTGGAAGCTTGGCAACCCCTTTCAATGAAAGTGATTCTCGTCAGTCTCTGCTTGGGGCGACTTCAATAGGACACAAACCATAGCGATAGAACTTGCAAATACATTATTGTGCCAAGTTTCAAAGAGATAGCACAAACCGTGTTTGCTTTAGAGTTCCAACTACATGTATCCATATAGGAGAAAACAGAGTGAAACCTAAACATGAAAACGGTTCCTGGAAAGGAACGGTTTAACCTAGAAGAACGAAATTTGGTGAGCCAAGTGGGATTGGTGTACTGATCATGAAATGGAAGTATCATCAAGATTGGGTGAAAAAATGTTTGCTGAGATTTCCGGAAACTCGTAGATTTTGGAAGCTTGGCACCCCTTTCAATGAAAGTGATTCTCGTCAGTCTCTGCTTGGGGCTACTTCAATAGGACACAAACCATAGCGATAGAACTTGGAACTACATTATTGTGCCAAGTTTCAAAGAGATAGCACAAACCGTGTTTGATTTAGAGTTCCAACTGCATGTATCCATATAGGAGAAAACAGAGTGAAACCTAAACATGAAAACGGTTACTGCAAAGGAACGGTTTAACCTAGAAGAACAAAATTTGGTGAGCCAAGTGGGATTGGTGTACTGATCATTACCTGCAAGTATCATCAGGATTGGGTGAAAAAATATTTGCTGAGATTTCAGGAAACTCGTAGTTTTTTGGAAGCTTGGCAACCCCTTTCAATGAAAGTGATTCTCGTCAGTCTCTGCTTGGGGCTACTTCAATAGGACACAAACCATAGCGATCGAACTTAGAACTACATTATTGTGCCAAGTTTCAAAGAGCTAGCACAAACCGTGTTTGATTTAGAGTTCCAACTACATGTATCCAAATAGGAGAAAACAGAGTGAAACCTAAACATGAAAACGGTTACTGCAAAGGAACGGTTTAACCTAGAAGAACGAAATTTGTTGAGCCAAGTGGGATTGGTGTACTGACCATTACCTGCAAGTATCAAAAAGTTTGGGTGAAAAAAAGTTTCCTGAGATTTCAGGAAACTCGTAGTTTTTTGGAAGCTTGGCAACCTCTTTCAATGAAAGTGATTCTCGTCAGTCTCTGCTTGGGGCTACTTCAATAGGACAAAAACCATAGCGACAGAACTTGGAAATGCATTATTGTGCCAAGTTTCAAAGAGCTAGCACAAACCGTGTTTGATATAGAGTTCCAACTACATGTATCCAAATAGGAGAAAACAGAGTAAAACCTAAACATGAAAACGGTTACTGCAAAGGAACTGTTTAACCTAGAAGAACGAAATTTGGTGTGCCAAGTGGGATTAGTGTACTGGTCGTTACCTGTTTGTATCATCAAGATTGGGTGAAAAAATGTTTGCTGAGATTTCCGGAAACTCGTCGTTTTTTGGAAGCTTGGCAACCCCTTTCAATGAAAGTGATTCTCGTCAGTCTGTGCTTGGGGCTACTTCAATAGGACACAAACCATAGCGATAGAACTTGGAACTACATTATTGTGCCAAGTTTCAAAGAGCTAGCACAAACCGTGTTTGATTTAGAGTTCCAACTACATGTAACCATATGGAGAGAAAACAGAGTGAAACCTAAACATGAAAACGGTTACTGCAAAGGAACGGTTTAACCTAGAAGAACGAAATTTGGTGAGCCAAGTGGGATTGGTGTACTGACCATTACCTGCAAGTATCAAAAGTTTGGGTGAAAAAAAGTTTCCTGAGATTTCAGGAAACTCCTAGTTTTTTGGAAGCTTGGCAACCTCTTTCAATGAAAGTGATTCTCGTCAGTCTCTGCTTGGGCTACTTCAATAGGACAAAAACCATAGCGACAGAACTTGGAAATGCATTATTGTGCCAAGTTTCAAAGAGCTAGCAAAAACCGTGTTTCATATAGAGTTCCAACTACATGTATCCAAATAGGAGAAAACAGAGTAAAACCTAAACATGAAAACGGTTACTGCAAAGGAACGGTTTAACCTAGAAGAGCGAAATTTGGTGTGCCAAGTGGGATTAGTGTACTGGTCGTTACCTGTTTGTATCATCAAGATTGGGTGAAAAAATGTTTGCTGAGATTTCCGGAAACTCGTCGTTTTTTGGAAGCTTGGCAACCCCTTTCAATGAAAGTGATTCTCGTCAGTCTGTGCTTGGGGCTACTTCAATAGGACACAAACCATAGCGATAGAACTTGGAACTACATTATTGTGCCAAGTTTCAAAGAGCTAGCACAAACCGTGTTTGATTTAGAGTTCCAACTACATGTATCCATATAGGAGAAAAGAGAGTGAAACCGAAACATGAAAACGGTTCCTGCAAAGGAACGGTTTAACCTAGAAGAACGAAAATTTGGTGAGCCAAGTGGGATTGGTGTACTGATCATTAAATGGAAGTATCATCAAGATTGGGTGAAAAAATGTTTGCTGAGATTTCCGGAAACTCGTAGATTTTGGAAGCTTGGCAACCCCTTTCAATGAAAGTGATTCTCGTCAGTCTCTGCTTGGGGCTACTTCAATAGGACACAAACCATAGCGATAGAACTTGGAACTACATTATTGTGCCAAGTTTCAAAGAGATAGCACAAACCGTGTTTGATTTAGAGTTCCAACTACATGTATCCATATAGGAGAAAACAGAGTGAAACCTAAACATGAAAACGGTTACTGCAAAGGAACGGTTTAACCTAGAAGAACGAAATTTGGTGAGCCAAGTGGGATTGGTGTACTGACCATTACCTGCAAGTATCAAAAGTTTGGGTGAAAAAAATTTTGCTGAGATTTCAAGAAACTCGTAGTTGTTTGGAAGCTTGGCAACCCCTTTCAATGAAAGTGATTCTCGTCAGTCTCTGCTTGGGTATACTTCAATAGGACACAAACCATAGCGACAGAACTTGGAAATGCATTATTGTGCCAAGTTTCAAAGAGCTAGCACAAACCGTGTTTGATATAGAGTTCCAACTACATGTATCCAAATAGGAGAAAACAGAGTAAAACCTAAATATGAAAACGGTTACTGCAAAGGAACGGTTTAACCTAGAAGAACGAAATTTGGTGAGCCAAGTGGGATTGGTGTACTGGTCATTACCTGTTTGTATCATCAAGATTGGGTGAAAAAATGTTTGCTGAGATTTCGGGAAACTCGTAGTTTTTGGAAGCTTGGGAACCCCTTTCAATGAAAGTGATTCTCGTCAGTCTCTGCTTGGGGCTACTTCAATAGGACACAAACCATAGCGATAGAACTTGGAACTACATTATTGTGCCAAGCTTCAAAGAGATAGCACAAACCGTGTTTGATTTAGAGTTCCAACTACATGTATCCATATAGGAGAAAACAGAGTGAAACCTAAACATGAAAACGGTTACTGCAAAGGAACGGTTTAACCTAGAAGAACGAAATTTGGTGATCCAAGTGGGATTGGTGTACTGGTCGTTACCTGTTTGTATCATCAAGTTTGGGTGAAAAAATGTTTGCTGAGATTTCCGGAAACTCGTCGTTTTTTGGAAGCTT